>NW_018165137.1:111228-124617 GCF_001263595.1 Phalaenopsis equestris | reverse complement strand
AAGAGCATCTCGTGGCTCCTTACGCGTTAATAAAAAAGGAGGTTACAAAAAAGGAGGGAAAAAGGATCCCCATTAAAAAGAAATGAAAAACATATCGTCCTAGGGGTTCCTTTTCCCGCATTACAACTTCACGCAATAAAGAGAGAGATAAACAAGAAAAAACTCCAAAATTACATGTATCCAAGACAAAAGTATACCAAATAGAATTCGCATACCTTGCAGTAACATGTAGCAAAATCAAGCTTGAGAGTTGCAAAGACAAAAAAATGTCAAAGGAGAAGCATGAGCCGTCCAATTAGAAACTTAATCTCCGCAAAATGCAAAAAGCAGGACCTGTATTGAAAGTCAGAAACAAAATGGTGGCAGATTAAAATTGTAATAAACTATATGAAGGAAAAGCCAAATCTGTGTTTAATATTAGGTGCCATGGGCCACCAAAGTAAGTTCTAGGGCTTTAAAGCATCAATGCTTCCCAAAAAACGTTCAGCTAAGAGCAGTAAAGAAACTAGAATTAGCTTTACAAAAAAAGACCGTGAGAAGATAAGGCAGCAGCACATAGAGGACAGTAAAAACCCCAAGGTTCCTACTTGAGATAAAGTGGATATCATATGAGTTAAGACTAAACTCATAGAGTAGAGAAGTAATCTATTCCACAGGCAACCGGCAATTTCCTCATTGGACTTATAAAAAATTTCCTCATTGGACTTATAACAATTTCCTCATTGGAATTATAAAAAATGTATCCAAAATATATAGATAAGTGAAGCTTAGAGAACACAGCTCGAAACACCATCCCTGTAATATAACAAATTGCTCCAAACATAAGCTCTAAACACATAAATTTCAGCCAAGTCACCTCAGTGTGTAAGCAGTCCAGACAGTGAGATAAAATCAACAAATGAAACATAATCCACTACCAATCCCACACCAGAAGCTGGAGCCATGGGCCTCCAAAAACAAAGGTACAACTTAAAATAGTAAAGTCGCCAGTTTCCAAATGAGAGCGTAAAACGTGTCTCCAAGAAATTGGAGTCAATTGGAGCCACAGGCATTTAAAAGAAAACTTAATCCATGCCTACATAGAAATGAACAAAATGGTAGAGTCTTCCTAAGTAGGAACCGCAAGATGAAGAAAGAAACATTTGAAACTTAATAGATTGATTATCCAAAACCAACAAACGGAGCCATGGGCCTCCAAACACAATTATAATGCTCAGCATAAAGAACCCCAGATTCTCAAAAACCACATCATGCCACCAACGAAATTGAGCCATTGGCCTCCAAAAGTTCAGAGTAGTCATGTAGGAGAATCTTCTGCCTGTCTTTGTAATAAAAGCACTGCTCCAAAGTGAAAGTGAAAGAAAGAAAACATTTGATAATAGCATTGTACCAACATCCCGTAGCCTCCAGCCAAAGGTTGTTGAGATAAAATTTAAATTCACATATAAGGTGCATCCAAAACATCACCAAGAGTGAGATTATAAAGAGGGCAAGTAGGATTTTCTCCTATAATGATACCAAGATGCCCCTTCTTAGCTAACCAATCCGCAGGCCTATTCGCCTCACGATTAATGAGTGCATATTGAATTTGAAAATGAAATTTAATGACCATATCTTTAATGCGGTTGAGTAAGATAGTAATATTCCAATCAGGCTTAAGAAAGCCCATTAAGATTTGAAATAAAACTAAAGAATCCGTTTCAAGAATAATGTGAGAAAGTCCATATGAAATTGTAATTTGTAAAGCACCCAAAGCAGCCCTTGTTTCTGTTTCAAGAGGAGAAGAAGCAACACAAGGGGAAGCAAGGAAAACAATGCATTTCCCATTGACATCCTTGAACAAGCCTCCAATCCCAGTGTTGGTACAATTTAAGTTGCCATCAATATTAACTTTTATCCAACCATGAGAAGGCAGAGTCCAATTAATCAACATTGGCCTCCAATTGTTTCCTGGTGTTGAGGAGTAATATCGGCACTTCCCATAGCTTTAGAGGCTTTAAGAAAGTTAGCCACAATGAGTACAAGCAGATTATAAGGCGTATGAGGAGAGTCCTCATATTTATGGCTATTTCTTCCCACCCAAATAAACCAAAGAATAATCATCAGAAAGTAGAAGAGCTTTGTATGATATTTTCAAAATTTTTCCAGGATTGAAGAATGCTTTTCAGATGGAAATTAATAGGACATCTTATACCAAAATAGTTCCCAAAATGATGCCATACTTCTCTAGCAAAATCACATTCATAAAATAAATGAATGGGGGATTCAGCTTCCTTCTTGTAAATATAGCAAAACGATGCAATTTTCAAACCTTTCATCTTCAAAATATCATTAAGGGGAAGTAGATTATGGAATAATCTCCAAATGAAGAATAAGCTAGAGGGAGAGATAAAATGGTGCCAACTATACTTACTCCAAATCCACTGAGGGTAAGTGTATAAATTAGTGTAAAGCATCTTAGTAGTAGAAACAGTAGCATAGGATTTCCACATAGGAACATCTCTAGATTTAGTTTTAAGTGGAATAATTGCAACTAAGAAAGCTTTTTCACCAATTAGAGACCATAGTTTGGGTATGTTCCAGTCGCCATCAATCCAAAATCCCTAACAAGAAGATCATCATCATTAGTAGCATGAGGCAATCTCGACAAAGGATTAGAACGCAAATGATCATTCCAGAATGAAAATTTCCCCTCTCCCACATCCCGAAAAATGAAATGAGAAGCCACCTCACGAGCAAGAGTGATAGCTTTCCAAATTTTAGAGTCTCTTATATTCCAGGACACAATGGAAGGATGAGTATCCATGCAATATTTATGATGGACAAATTGAGCCCATAAAGAATCTTGAGATCTGAATTTGTATCAAAGCTTACACATGTTTATATCAATAATTCCCTTAAGGTTTTTAAACCCAAGCCCCCCAGAGGTAGTAGGCTTACAAACCTTCTTCCATTTAGCCCAAATCTTAGAAGATCTATTCCCCCGCCAAAGTAATTTATTAAATAGAACTTCAAGAGTAGATTGGGTAGACTTCTTAATTTTCAGCACCTGCATAGAGTATATGGGAATGCTGCATAAAACACTTTTAAGAAGAGTAAGCCTTCCACCATTAGACAAGAAAGTATTTCTCCAATCATTGATTTTCAATTTAATATTATCCACAACATCATCCATCCGAGTTTGTTTTTTCCTTCCCCTGAGTAGATTAACCCCAAGGTATTTTATAGGGAGCTTTGAAACCTTACACCCGGTGTAATTAGAGGACCAATTTTCAATGTTACTATTCACCTTGTTGCCAAAATAATTAGTGCATTTAGCCAAATTAAAAAGAAGGCTAGAGGCATCTTGAAACTCTTTAAACAGTGTCATCATTGCTTTAATAGTAGGTTTACACTCATTATAAAATAAAATGATATCATCCACATAAGCAAGGTGACTAATAAGAAATTTTGATATATGAGAGTATTGGAAATGAGGATGTGTTCAATGCAGCCTATTTATAAGACTTGAGAGATAGTCAAAAGCAATAATAAAAATAGTAGGGGAGAGAGTATCTCATTGTTGAATGCCTCTAGAAGCCGAGAAGAAACGATGAGCTTTGCCATTGGCGAGAACACTGTAGTGATTGTTAGCTAACCATCTTTTGATAAGGGAATAGAAATCCTATTTGAAATCGTTTACATGAAGAATGTTAAGAATGAAATCCCAACTGACGGTATCAAAAGCTTTTTAAATATCAAGTTCAAAAACCATGTTACCTGCTCTATAATGCTTATCAAGATCCTCAAAAATTCTTGAGCAAGCAAGATATTGTCAGTAATATCTCTACCTTTTATAAATGTTGATTGCTGAGGGGATATAAAATGAGCAAGATGGGGTTGTAGTCTTGTAACAATGATCCTTGTAACAATGATCTTACTCAGTAACAATGATCTTACTCAACACTTTGGAGATAACAGTAGTAAGAGCGATAGGGCAAAAGTTATCCCAAGTGATTTTATCATGTCCTTTAGGAATAAGAACAATACAGGAAGAGTTGAAATAATTACCAAGATCCTCTCCCAAAAAGAAACTTTGAATAGCCATAACCACCTTATTTTTAATGATATCCCAACACTTGACATAAAAGGTAGAGGAGAAGCCATCAGGTCCAGGTGACTTATTGGAGCTTATGGACTTGAAAGCAGAAAGAATTTCTCCTTCATCCGGAACCTGGGCTAAAGAAAGACTATTAATATAGTCAAAACACATTAACATCAACAAGATTAATGATAGATCTATGCTGATAAAGCTCCGAAAAGTAAAGAACAACATTATCCCCACTCTCATCCAAATTATTTAAAATTTGACCCTCTGCATTTTTAATTTTCAAAATGCAATTAATGTTCCTTCTATGTTTTAAGGAGGCGTGGAAGCAATTAGTGTTTCGATCACCAGCCTTGAAATGGAGGTCGTTAGTTTTTTATTGAAGAAGAACCTCCTCCATATTAATGGCTTCAAGAAGAGTCAAGTGAGCCAGAGCAGTAGTGTTTACCATATTCGGGGTACATATGAGCTGAGACACATATGAGCTGAGATTCCAAAAGGTCAACAGTATTTTGAGCTTCCAAAACTTTAGTGTGAACGTTGCCAAAAATTTGGTGATTCCATTTCCGAGGATGAGCAGCAAATTTTTTATGTCATTTCCATAGAATATACCAGGATGAGCCAGCTCCATCATAGTTCCAAAACTGTCATAGAGTATTGAGGAAAGTATCATGAGTAGACCAAATATTGAGAAACTTAAATTTGGAAATAATAGGTTTATCAATAAAAGCAAGGGTAAGGAGAATTAGGTTATGATCGGAGGAAGCATAGCTTAGATGTTGAACTTTGGAGATAGGGAAATAAGTAAGAAAAATAGAGTTCACAAGGAATCGATCAAGCCTTTGTTGGAGAAAACCTTGCCTCCATGTGTAAGGAGAGACAGAATGCCCCATATCAAATAAGCCAGCTCCAACCATGGAGTTAGAAAATCGATTAAGAAGAGAGATATCACATCGTCCACCACCTTTTTTCTCAGAAGGTTTCATGATCATATTAAAGTCACCACCAACAAATAGATTTTCAGTGATGGAACCACCCAAAATCTCAAGTTTCTGCTAAAGAAGAAATTTGTCAGGAAGAAGAGAACTAGCATAAACAAAGGTGCCCCAACCATGAAATTGCTCCGTCTGGAAGTGGTTGAGAACAAATTGTTCCTCATCATCAATGATAGAAAGAGTAATATGACGCTTCCAAAAAACCCAAATTTTGTTGTTCTTGTTACAAAATGATTGAAAACCCTTAAAGCTATGTAAAATCCTGCTCTTATTAACATGGACAAGTGGCTCCAAAATGGCAAAAATACAAATTTTGTGGACCCTACACAAATATTTAAGCCTATTCAAAGAGAAAGGGTCCGCCACTCCCCTAATATTCCATACCATAATGTTAAACATTATTTCTTAAGCCAGCCCTTCTAGAATATCTAGAAAAGTTGCCGAATTGTTCTCCTTCCAAATAATAAGTTTTTTCAAGAATAATGTTCCAAACATTCAAACTTGATAGTTCATTGTTCCTTTTGGCCTTTCTTTTAGCATGTTTTTGCACTTGCCACTTACCATCTAATTAGAGGATCATTTAAAGCATCATTGGATACCGAAAGAGGACCATGTTCATTATGTTGCTCTATCCTGTTAACAACGTTTTCCTTAGCAAGATTAGCATTAGAAGAAGTAGCTAAAATATTACCATAGGATACTAATTGAGAAGGAGCTTTTTCAGAGTAAGTATAAATAGTTGATTCAACATAGTCATCATTCCCAACACCTGAGGATTGCACATTATTAACCTCATCAATATCTACATTAATGGTCTCATTAATAACCTCATCACTACCCATACGTCCGAGATGCACCTGTTCCAAATCATTTAAGGGGATAACTGTAGTAGGGTCAATGGTTGTGCCTTTAATTTGTACTTGTTCTTTTGCAGGATCATTTATGACAGAAGGGTTAGGTGGCATAATATTATCACTCCTAGTAGGAGGGTTCAAACTGTTGTTTGCTTTGAGATGAGGGTTGAGACAAAAGAAAATAGTGGCATGGTGACCAAACATGGAGCAATGGGTGCAATATGGAGAAAGCTTTTCAATTTCAATAGGTTGCCAATAGCCCTGGTGTTGAGATCCAATCCAATTCTCATCACAAAAGTGCTGAGTTATATCCCTTTCCACAAGGACTCGAGCCTTAGATGGTCAAGTAAGGTAGTACGCACCCCTATCCATTTTTAATGGTTCCCCGTAAGCGGCAGCAAGGGAAAATAAAACTTCATGATTAAATAAGTGCAAATTTAGTCCAGGAAATCAAATCCATACCGGTAAAAAAGGCAGTTCTAATTTTGGATCAAAATTAAAGACCATTTCCAGAATTTCAATACACAATTATCAATTCTCCTAAACTTTTTTGCAAAAAGCATAGTATAATCTTCATCATTCGCAAGTTGTATAAGGTTATGTTTACCATCCAAAACACAAATTTTCCACCAACCCTTCCATTTAATCAATACAAATTCTTTCCTAATAATATCCAATTTTAGATTCCCGTAAGAGAACTTCCCAACCAAAGCGAGGTAGCAATAGGAAGCCAAAATGTTGGATTCTACATCAGAAATAAACATAGCCAGTTTGCCATTCTTTTTCCTAAGCTTCTTAACAAAAGAGTTATCATCCCCAACCTTAAGAGAATCATGAAAGCCTTGAGATCTAAACTATGAAAATTATGGGGTCAGTTTGACTTCATCTTTTTTCAAAACTAAATTTTTAAAAAAAAAAAAAAACGTCCTTTCGAAGCGGGCAACGAGATTTCAATTCCGATGACCGACGGCTTCTTACGGGCAAACCCCACACCAAAAATAGTGCCGACATGCAATGAAGAGAAGCCCTCGAAAAAGTTAAGTAAAAGATTATCAAAGCCCCCAACATAGCATCAGAGAAACAAAGCCCAATGCTTCCTTTCTCAACAGGAACAAAGATTCCCTAAACGTTATCCATGAAGTAAAAAATAGTGTCAAGGAGCCAACCAGTAAGCCAATCATAAATGTCAAAAACTGTGAGCCTCAAACCATCAAACAGATTCAGAAAAATTTTAATAGGGGCCACATAATAGTAAGATGTTTTATGTGATACAAGAAGCCACCACAACAACATATGAGAGATAGTTACCATAAAACCATCCAATAGAGCAAACATCTGTTTCAAACAAATAACCATTAAGCCAATAACCAGTTTCAAACTCTTGCCAGTGGAACTATGAAACATTTCCAAGGCTATATCACAACACTGCCCGTGAGCCCAAAAAAACCAACCATCAATATAAATACCTTTGGTGCTGCAAACACCAATTAAGCCATACTCAAAATAGTCTACATGATATACATGCTTTATGGTATTAATCATAAATAGATGGCCAAGAGTGTAACTAAAAGCCCTAAGCCAACATATAAATCCAACAAAACCCTTCATTGTAGGCCCCAAATTGAGAGACCAAATCCCAAAACAAAGATAATAAATGCAAGTTGACTTCCCAAAGTGAAAACAATAATTTAGCCCCATATAAATCCAAAATCAAGCACCCTTCTCCCATGTCTGAGTAAATAGAAACAAATAGCCTTCCAGCATAAAACCCCAGAATAGTATGTCAAAGAGAGACTTGAGAACCATCTTTAAGAGATATAGAAAAGTGCTTTCCAAAAGGACCAATGCCAGCTCCAGACACCCAAATGAGGGGGCAGCACCTCAAAAACGAACAAATGGGGCCTCTAAATCATTTTTAATGAGTTTGTGTACGAAAGTGGGAGGGGTGTTTCCAACAATAGCATTTTGCACCCTCCATTTGGCCAACCAATCTGCACATTGATTCTCTTCTCTATAAGTAAATGAAAATGAAATTGTAAGGTGATGACTTTCAATGATGAAACTGATTCTTTTCAGCAAGGCTATGATATACCACAAAGGTTTAACTTTAGTCAAAAGAATATTGAACAGGATTTCAGAATCAGTTTCCAACACAATGCCATTTAAATTTAAAGAGGTAACCATATGAAGAACAACAAGCACAACAGAAGTCTCAGCCTCAATTGAGGAGTTCACAATATAACGTGACACAAAGAAAGCTATACATCTTCCATAAACATCTCTGGTTATCCCACCCACTCCCGTATAGGCATTATAAAAACTCCCATCAACATTAATCTTTTGCCATCCATGGGGGGGTGGTGCCCATTTAATCAAAATGGGGTTCCTACCCTTAGCCACAGTAGGAGTAACATTCTGTCTAGAGAAGGACTTCCATGCATTTTTAAAATAAGCAACCGCTAAAATGAAAGTAGTAGAGGGGGTGTGACTAGTAGCTTCATATTTATGACTGTTTCTTGCCATCCAAATAAATCATAAAACAATAATAGGAAAACAGAAATACTTGTTAAAAGAGGGCTCAAAACCCTTCCAAATCTCTGTAGTTAATTTAAAATTCATATTAGTAGGCCAGTGTATCCCAAAAAATCACCCAATATGATGTCATACTTCTTTAGCAAAATTACACTAAAAAAATATGTGATTCAGAGATTCAACACCTTTTTTACAAATATAACAGTAAGAGGCAAGTTTCAGCCCTTTCAACTTGAGAATATCATCAAGAGGAAGCAACTTACGAAAGTATCTCCAAAGAAAAAAGGATATAGATGGAGAAATAAGTTTATGCCAAATAAAAACATGCCATTTCCATGGATTAAATGAGTGAAGATTTGGGTAAAGCCATTTTGTGACAGATGAGCTAGCATGGTTCTTCCATAAAGGAAGAGCTTTATCTTGTGGTTTAACAGGAAATATAGCAATGGCAAGAGCAATTTTACCAACTAAGGAATATAACATATCAATATTCCATTCACCATTAATCCAACAATCCAAAACAAATTATTTAACATCATAATCATGAGGTGGCAAATTAGAAAATGTTGAGAGACCCCAGTCATCATTCCAAAAAGATAGACTACTATCACCAATTTCCCAAAACATGAAATGTGAAGCAACATCAAGAGCAGCAATGATGGCTTTCCATAGTCTAGAATCTCCCACTCTCCAATTAACAGTGGAAGGATGTGAAGTTTTGCAATATTTATGATTCATAAATTTGGGCCATAGAGACTCTAACTACTGAAATTTGAACCGAAGTTTACACATATTAATATCAATAGTATGCTGCAAAGTTTTAAATCCAAGCCCACCAGCATTAAGAGGTTTACAAGCATAGTGCTAAGTTGTTCAACTCTTAGTAGTTCTAGTGCTCTTCCAAAGGAATTTATTAAATATATTTTTAAGAATCTTTTGAATGCTCTTTTTGGTTTTGAGAACTTGCATCACGTAAAGAGGGAGAGTGCATAGAACACTTTTCAATAAAGCGAGCCTACCCCCATTAGAAAGGAAAATATTTTTCCAATCATTAATCTTGAGTTTAACCTTATCAATCACCTCATCCATCTTTGTTTGCTTGATTCTACCTATGAGAATCTTGACCCCGAGGTACTTTATAGGGAGCATAGAGATTTTGCAACCAGAAAAATTAGGGGCCCAAGCAATGGTATTAGATGGAGCACCTTTGCCAATGTACATAAAGCATTTAGACATTAAACATCATCCCGGAAGTGTTTTGAAATTCTTTTAACAAAGTCATAGTAGCATTGATGGCGCATTTACTAGCATTTGAAAATAAAATGGCATCATCAACATAAGCAAGGTGGCTCACAACAATTTTGAACTTATGGGAGAATTGTAGATAAGGTTGTTCATGATGCAACTTATTAATAAGTCTGGATAGATAATCAAAAGCAATTATAAAAATTGTGGGAGAAAGAGGTTCTCCCTGCTTGATGCGCATTCCGACAGAAAAGAAACCACAGGTTTCACCATTGACCATCACACTATAGCTATTATTAGACAGCCATGTCTGTATGAGAGAGTAGAAATCCTGTTTAAAACCTTTAGCTTGCAGAATATTGAGAATAAAGTCCCAACTAATGGTATCAAAAGATTTCTTGATGTCCAATTTTAGGACCATGTTGCCCCCTCTACACTTTTTGTCCAACTCCTTGATCATTTCTTGCACTAAGAGAATATTGTCAGTAATGTCCATGCCCTTAATGAAAGCAGACTGCAGTTCAGCAATAATATGATTGAGATGAGGCTGCAGTCTACTAACAATAATCTTACTCATAACTTTAGATATCACCGTGGTGAGAGATATAGGATGAAAATTCTCCCAAGTGATTTTATCATTACCTTTATGAATAAGAACTATCAGAGCCAAGGTGAAATATTTACCAAGATTGTTTCCAAGGAAAAAACTTTCAATAGCAAGAATAACTTCCTTCTTAATAACCTCCCAAGCATGTATGTAGAAAGTAGAAGAAAAACCATCAGGACCCAGGGATTTATTGGGAAAAATAGATTTGAAGGAATTCAGAATTTCCTGCTCATCTGAAGGATAAGCCAAATTAAGATTATTAAAATAGTCATACTCATTCACAAAACAAGTGGGTTCAACAGGCATAGTATGAGAAGAATTGTGAAAGAGTTCAGTGTAAAAGCTAACAGCACTATCTCCAATCACTTTCATATTAGTGATAATGCTCCCATTAGTTTTTTTTAATTTTTAAAATGCTATTGATATTTCCTCTATGCTTAAGGGTTGCATGGAAATATTTAGTGTTTCTATCCCTGTTTCTATCCCCTACAACAAAGAAAGAATCATTATCTTTTTGTTTTAGCAAATTTTCCTCTAAAGCAATAGCATCCAAATAATATAAATGTGCTTGAGCAACATTGTCCATCAAATGTGGGGAAACTTCAAGTTGGGCTTCCAATGAATCAACAATATTTTGAGCATCCTTCAATTTTTTATGAACATTACCAAAGACTTGTTAATTCCATTTATTGAGGTGAGCAGCCACTTCTTATACAATTACCACAAGACAAACCAAGGAGTCCCAGCATCACCATATTTCCAAGCTTGTGTCACCAAATCAAGAAAAGTAGCATGTGAAGTCCAAACATTAAGAAATTTGAATCTAGAAATGATCGACTTGACAGTGAAAGCCAGAGTGAGCAATAAAGGATTATGGTTAGATGTAACATGACTCAAATGTTGCACCTTCACTATAGGAAAGTAACTTATGAAAGCTGAATTATCCAAGAAATGGTCCAATCTCTGATAAAGAAATCCCCTCCTCCAAGTATAAGGAGAACCAGTATAGCCCAAGTTGCGAAGACCTGCAATAAACATAGAGTTATACAAATGATTAATAAGAGCACGATCTACTCTTCCCCGTCCTTTCCTTTCCATCGACTTCATAATCATATTGAAATCTCCGCCAACAAACCAATTCTCATTGATGATAGTTCCCATAGACTCAATTTTCTACCAAAGCAAATTTTTATCATGCAAAATAGAGCTAGAGTAAACAAAGGTGCCCCATCCCTGAAATCCATCAAAAGAAATTTGAGTTAGAATGTATTGATCCTTATCTTCAATATTAAAAGATTAACACTGGGCTTCCAGAAAACCCAAATTTGTTGTTAACATTAGAGTAAGAATGATAGCCTTTGAATTTATTAAGAATACTGTGCTTATTCACATGAACCAAATGCTCAGCAAAAATGAGTAAATTGTGGACCCGACACAAGTTTTTAAGCATATTAAGGGAGTAAGGGTCTGCCACTCCCCTAATATTCCAAACTATTATATTAATCATGATGTTGTGAGCTAACCCTTCTAGAAGATCTAGTAGAGTTGACCAACTGTTCTCCATATGAGTGGTAAACACCTTCCTGTATAATATTACTAGTGTTGAGTCTAGATAACTCAATGTTTAGTTTAGCCTTTTTCCGTGAGTGCTTTTGCACTTGCCATTCATTTTCTAAAGTTGATGTAGCATTATCAAGAGCAGTATTTATATCAGATTGTGTACCAACTATAGGAGAATGCACTGTGATATTAGGAAAAGTGGAGTGTTCATTGTCATTTGCGTGTCCTACAAGTGTAGTATTTGCTTACACATGTTCCTCATAGATCATTTCTTCATCAGGCCCCATAGGAGGATGCTGTTCATAAAGAATATTAGCATTGTGATTGTCAGAGTTTTCAACTTACTCCACATTTTTGAAGATCTGCATATGTTTAGGGGTAACATTATTACCCAAATGTGAGGCTTCAGCTCCTTGAAGCTCATCATTAATGTTCAATTGTGAAGGTAAGGCTTCATTGCAATTATTAACTATTCCTGTAAACAAAGGCTGCAAGCTAGACGTAGCATTAGTAGCAAGATTTTTAACTAAGTCATTCCTATTTTCAACACCAATAGGATCAACATGCGGTTCAAAAATAATAGTGTTAACAGGATTACTAATATGCCTAACATTATGGTTATTTTTTAGTTGAGGATTCAGACGATAGCTTGAAGCAGTTTGATGCCCAAACATAGAATAATGAGTGCAGTAAGGAGAATGTCTTTCTATTTCAACAGGATGCCAATAGCCTTGATGTTGCGAGCCTATCCAAATTTCATTACAGAAAGCCTGAGTAATATATCATTCAAACAATATTCGTGCTTCGAATGGTCTCGATAAAGTGAAAGTAGCATGATCCATATTCAAAGGTTTCTCATACACAGCAACAAGTGAATATAGTATTTCATATTTAAAAAGATGTAGTTTAAGCCCTAGAAATCAAATCCATGTCGGAATAATAGGCAACTCAGCTTTAGAATCAAAATGTATACACCATTTACAAAATTTCATCAAACTTTTTACATAAACCTTTTAGCAAAGAGGCGAGTGTAATCCTCATCATTAGCTAATTGTATGAAAATATGTCTACCAACAATAATACCAACTTTCCACCACCCTTTTAATTTTAACATTTCAAACTCTCTTCTAATGTTCTCCACCTTAGGAATGCCATAAGTAAATTTTCCAACTAGGGCAAGACGACAAGAAGAGGTGAGTACAGAAGTTTCATCCTCAGAGACATAAAGAGCAAGCTTACCATTTTTTTCCCAATTTTTTGATGAAAGTGTAATCTCCTCCAACATTAAGGGTGTCTTGAAAGCTTTGTGGAAAAAACTCTGAGGAAGGTGTAGCCAAAACTCCACCCCCATCTAAGACGGCATCAACAAAAGTTTGAGAAACCGACGACATATTCGAACTTAAAACACAACAAAACTCGAAAAGCACTCGGCAATAGGAAACATACAGAAGCAAAAGACGCAAGAGAATATGGAGAGATCTCTCCAGCCGACCAACATAGCACCATCTT
>NW_018165137.1:103613-111212 GCF_001263595.1 Phalaenopsis equestris | reverse complement strand
TATATATATATATATAATTTTGAAAAGTAGCTTTCTAAATTTTGAAAATAGGAGTCCTACACAATCTCATATGGATAATAGTTTAAATAAATGAGCACAACACTACAAGCCATGCATCTATCCCAGGGAATATACACATTACTTGATAGTGAGACTCGATTAAATAAACTAAAGAATTTATGACATTCATTTTGGTTTGTGAAACCTTTTATGCTGACCAACAAGTTTCTTTATCTAATATTAAAGATTAGACAAAATTTATATTATCTGGATTCTTAAGGCTCACTAGAAGGGCAAACTCTTATAGTTAATTACATCTAAATGATTGAAGTCAATCAAGAAAACTCTCAATTTTGATCAGAGATATTTATCTTCATGAATATCTAAGTTTAGGATTTGAAGGATGGAAATAGGAAATTTTAAATGGTAAATATTGAATAGGAATGATTATATTTGGAATCTAAATGAAGAAAACTAGAGGATGTCACGAATCCTTGTCACAGATCCAGAGGAGAACCTCGGTGACCTCCCAAGCTATCTTATTGTTTGACTTCAATTTTAAGGAAGTATTATTAGATGTTTTATCCTGCCAATTTTATTATTTATGGCTTACACTTGCATGAAAAGGTCATACAAATAGCTGGAAAGATAGGAAGGTTTATGTCATAACGAATGACAACCTCAGAACCTAAAGCAAGTTAGAGCTTAAATTGCACAACATGGTTGTGCAAAAGTGACATGCCTAAAAATGTTTCTTTTATTTGCACATTTAATGCCTATTTTTAATGATATTGTGCTTTAATGAAAGGTATTTTTTATTTTTTTTTTGTTGTAGGTACACTAAATGGACCAAGTAGAGCAAATGGAACAAAAATTTAGCAAGTTGGAGTCAAGGAAAACAAAGTGGCCAATGCTGGGCACCAGGATATGGCACCTAGGTGCTTAATAACTGAGAGCCTGGCGCTTAGGCGCCAATAAAATACACAACTTATCTCAAAATCCTTCCTAAGCAATTCTTCTAGTTCCTTTAAATCACACACTTTCCTTTTAATTCCACTCCAATCTAACTTAGATCTATGGTGAAGAAGATATCTCTCACTTCTCCTCTTCTCCTCCAAATATAAGCAAGCCTCCAAGACTTTATCTTCTTTAAGAAGACTCCCCTTTTCTCTAAAAAAAATCCCCTTTGAATTTCCAAAAGTCTCTTTAAATAGAGCTCTCAAAATTACCAAGAGTTACTTCAAGCATCACTTCAAAATTCATCCACGTTCATTCAACCATCTAGAATAATCGCCTTTAGTGCCGAGGCGTCAGGTCAACATTGGCCACTTTATTTTCTTTGACTCTAATCTGTTCTATTTTCATTCCGTTTGCTCCACTTGCTCCATTTAGTGTATCTATCTTGCTCCATTTAGTGTACCTACAACCAAAAACATCAAAAATACCTTTCATTAAAGTGAAATGTCATTAAAAATATGCATTAAATATGCAAATAAAAGTAACATATTTTAGGCATGTCAAAATCTACAAAAATTAATTGTTACTTGTCCTTAGGTAAGTTATTTCTTTTGAAAAAAATTAAATATGTTAACATGTGGTAGTGAGTTTCATTAAAAAGCCTTATAGTTTTGCCTTATAAATGTGGTAGTTATGACTTTAGAAAAAATTCTAGTAATTCATGTTAAAAATAGGGCATAAGAATATTTTGTAATCAAGTCAAGGAATTCTAATTTTCTATTCATTTCAAAATTTAATTGTAGTTTGAAAAACATAGGGATCTAAAAAAAGTAACAGATAGAATTTAAGAGAACTTTACTAGTAAAGGTAAACTAATACTTTTAGGAAATAAAAGCTCAAAACTGTAATAAAGCCTCTTTCTTTAAGATGATTCAAGTGAAGCCACTTTTTAATTCGGCATCACCTCAAGCTTCTCCTCACTTTCATATATACTTTTATTTTTTTCTTTCTCTTTTCTTTTTCTTTTTCTTTTCTTTTTTTATTTTCAGGATCATTTTCAATCATTTCTTTTCTTTTTCTTAGTGAGAATTACTATATCTTGATCAGTCTTTAATGATTTTGAACTTCACTATCCTCCTCTTAAAGTTAAGAACTCATCACATTTCTTTACCTTGATAATTTGCATTCATTTTCAAAAATAATTTTTCATAGAGTCTCAATTCCTTAAAGTATAGATCTAAGATCCTCAGTATTTATAAAAGACAATTTTTTTTTACTTTAAATAGTAAAATCATATCCCTATTCTCTTTTACTTAATATCTTAATTCTTAGAACTAGCCTTCATCACAAAAAAAATTTACTTAAGTCTTCCACAACATCTATATCATTGATAAATCAAAACAAATCCACAATAGCAATTACTACACTAAATAGTTCAGAACATCTAACAACTTAAATAAATACATCTAAAGAAACATAAAATACAACACTCAAAACATAAACAATATTACTCACCATAGTATTCATCTGTCTCATCATAGGTATCCTCATCCTCATTCATATAGTTCTGTGGTTGATAGTCCATAAATGAAGGATTTGAAAGAAACTAAACATCATGATCTCCTTGAAGAAACTCATATCATAATAATGTTTGAGTTTCAAATATCCTTGAACATGATCAACCTTATTGTCGATATCAGTCACTTTACCATGGAGATATGCAATATCATGCGCCAGTGCCTAATAATCACTATGAAGATCATCTAGAGTGGCTGAAGATGAGCAGCACTACCTGAGGTAGATGGTCTGAAAGTAGAGGTAGAAGGAATATCTGAACTTCCACCCATAGATCTCAATCCAACATGCAGCTCATATACATGTACATTGGTCCTACTAATTTGTTTAAGAGGTTGTAATAGTTTTGACCTCACTTTTGTTGAGGATCTAGCTATAGGACTTACTTGTTGACTATCTTAGAGGACTAGTGATGGAACCTACCTCCCCTTAGAAAGTCTAAACACTTCTTTAGTTTTCTTGGAGCTCTAGCACTTAGTAGAATGAAACCAACTTGGGTGGAGCTCAAGAGGAGTCCCCACAGGATTGTCTGGTCATTAGGGTTAGCCTTGGGTAGTGTGGTCTTGGTCAGTCTTGCACACACACACTTGAACCCCTCACCATCACTCATAACATAAATTCCTAAACCAAGCAGACCTATTTAACTTGATTCCCTACTCTTTTGGAAACTCATGTGGGTGGTCCCACAAACCTTTAGCCTTTGGCTAAGATGGCTAGGACCAACACATGGAGGATCCAAAATGAGGTTCCCTTGGTCTCATAGCACCATAAAGGTAGTTTTGTGACTAGGCTTTCCATTAAAACCCAACTTTCAATTTTGACCGTTTAGCCCCAAACTTTTCTTTTGTTACCAAAACACCCCTAGAACCCTAAAATTAAAAAAAATAACCGAACTCCTCAAATTATATCCAAAAATCATCCCAAACCATTTCAACCACTCAAACTACCCAAAACACGCCAAAATATACAAAATTCCCAAAATTATAAAAGTTACAAATATGCTCCTCAAGCCCCAAAAATTCTAAGTATCTCCAAAACCAATCCTAACGCCCCATTGGGCCCAATTTGACCAACTTTGACCAAAATCCCAATTTTATCCTTAAATGCACAAAGTCCCTAAATTCATCCCTAATTTCCACTAAATTGATTTCAAAAACTCTAAATTTCAAATTCAAATAAAATTTTATAATGTCCAAACTCAATTGAAACCAGGTTCTAGCCCAATTGAATCCAATTTCAAGTCCAAATCCCAAGCTTAATCCAAATGCCCCAAAATTGGACTAATTTCAAAATTCCACTAAATTAAACCCCATAACCCATCCATTTCCTCAATTTTGAATTCTAAACATTTCATAACATTCCCTTTGACTATTTTGAACCATCAATTAGCCTAGGAATAAAATCAAACACGGCCTAAATCCAATCCAAATCAAAAACCCCAATTTTACACAAAAATCAAAATTTCTTTATAGTGAACTTCATAATCTCCCAATTTCAAACCAATTGATACCCAAATGCCTCATGAAAGTCTTCTGCACCAAATTGGCCAATCAATTGACCTAGATCCAAGCTCTAGCCAAGGCCAAACCCAAGCTCAAGTTAAATCCCAAATTTTGAACCCAAACCTTAAACTCACTTTGAGCCACTTGGTCTAGCCCAACTTGGACCACCACAGCTACCATTTGGACTCTAGGAACCAACCTAGATACTCTTAGCCCACAGTGCAATGGAAAAATGACCCAAGCTTGTCATCACTTGAGTAAACCCCCATCCTTATCGCAATTAAACTTTCCTCTTGCTCCCCTGACACTGCTAGTCACCTCCCCTGGTCTAGTCGGCCGGCCTAGTGGCCGAAAAACCAAAAATCAAGAAGATCTCCCCATGGAATAGGATTGCTTTGCACCCATCCAATGTGTATCATTCCAATTGGCTAATTGTGTTGCTTAGCTCTCCACATAAACAACATTTTCCACCCCTTGGATTGCCATGCGTGCCACCATGGCCATGGCTATTTAAACCTCTCCTCTCATAGCCAAAGAGAGGGTGTTGTTGATTTCCTAGGGAGATCCTTCCAAATTTCTCACAAAGCTTCCCCAGACTCACTTAAGCTCATCCCATTCAAATTCCAGCCATCTTCACCTTTTCCTAACCCTAATTTCAAGCTCGAAATCTAGGGCCTTTTTTGTGACTCCACCAAACTCCTAAAAACTTCCAATTAATCCTTCCAAAAGCTTCCTCAGACCAAAAGAGGAAGTTCCCCATTGAAAGCCCCATCTCTTGATCCCTCTAACCCACTATTAGACAAAAGTTGCACTACCTATTGGTCAAATTCTTACTAAGAACCTATACTAGAGGAAGGTGACACTTTTAAGAGGTTTTTTGGACTCTACTAAAGCTTCCACAAGTACCCAATTGAGGCCTCACCTCTTGGGCAAAGGTATAATTCAAAATCCCTAATTTTAGGTTGAGTTTCATTGATTATGAAGTGGACTTGTGTTTCATGCTTGATCAACCGTATAGATGGGTTAGACATGACTAGATTAAGCTATTGGAACCAACCCCCACCATCCCCCTGTGATTTGGTTGAGTATCGAGTGAGATTTTAGGTCTAGAAGTTTGACAATTCTTAGGTTGAATCGCTTGGGGATGATGAATGGATGTCGTCCATTCGCGTGTGTATTGATCGAACAGTGGAGGAGGGATCAGATAAGGGATCTGTTCATAAAGCGCGAGCCTTGTGGCAGCTAACACGGAAGGTAACATCAAATGGGAGCGTGCCACATTGAGTTTTGGAGCTGCCTAGGATGAGCTGGCTGTCGCATGGATAAGTAAAAAAATTGGGCAGTTTTTATTTATTTAAAAATTAAAAAAATTAAAAATGCATAACTTGGAGTAAAAAATTTATAAAAATAAAATAAAAATACCATGTTGCTCAGCGAATAGAGGAGAAAATTATAAATAAAAAATAAAAATTATTTATCATGTATTATATTTTTAATTAAATAAGTACTCCAAAGATTATTTTTACTATATTTAATTAAATATTAATCACATTGGTTTGAAATTTGGAGGTCTTATTTTGCATGTGGTTAGGGATGTTCTCTGATTTTTCCAAAGTCAAAGAGCACCTATAACCCTAAAAGCCCTAATTTTCAAGACTAGTTGGGTATTTTTTGAAAATAATTATATAAATTAAATAAAAAGAAAAAAATATGGGACTTATTTCGGTAGGTTCCATGTGGTCACAACACTCTAAGAAAAGTGTAAAATAAGTTTAAATAATTATGTACATTATCATAAATAATTAAGTCATTAAAACTCATAAAAAGTTAAATAAATATAATATAACAAAAAAAAATTTAAAAATTATTCCATACTTTTGATAATGATAATTTGAACCCCCTATAAAATTTTGAAACCCATTTGAAATATATTTAATATCAAAGCCTATTTTTGAAGTAAAAAGGATTTTTACTATAAAATAATTGTAATAAATAAAATATAATTAACAAAATTATGAAAAATAGTTTTGAGAGTTCCTTGTGATTAGGGTCACCTAATAATAATAAAATTGAAATTAAAATAAATAGTTCTTTCTTGGGCTATTTTTGAATTTAAAATAAATTAAAAATTATTAAAAGTTGCAAAAATTTAAAAACACACCAAAGTATTTAAAATTGTTCCCTGATCTTCTAGGTTCCTTTAAAATGTTTTTCCTAATTTTTCTAATGTAGTTATGTATTTTTAAATGTTAAAAAAGTATTATCATTAATGTTTCATTAAAATAATTATGATAAATAAAATAAAAATTACAAAAATGGAATGTTTGTTTCTTTGAGTTCTTTGAATTCAAAGAGACTAAATAAAAATATAAAAAGAAAATTTTGAAATTAAATTTTATATTTAATTTAATTAATCACTAAAATCAAGAAATAGTTATAATAATTAAAATATAATTAAAAAAATCATGAAATTTGGTCTAAGTGGTTTTTTGGCCTAGGTGAACCTCCAACAATTTTCTTGAGGACAAAAATTGTACTTCGATTAGTTAAATGAATTAACATTGAAAATTACTATTTTTGTGCTAAAAATAATTATATAAATTAAACAATAATCATACAATCATAATTTCACCTTTGATATTTTAATTGACCCACGAGTGGGGTACCTTAAGAATTTCAAAGTCATTTCAATTGAATTTAATGAGTTATGAAGTGGAGTGCCTTAAGGGCAAAATAGTAATTTTGGAATTTTGATGCTCTAATTAAATTTTGGGCTAAGTCAAATGGTAAATGGGTAATATTGATCATAATAAACTTTTTTAAATGTTTGAAACAAAATGGGTTAAGAGTTAGAAACCAACTGGTCACCTTTTCATAATAAGGGTATTTGGAAGCTAACTGAATTGGATGAGCCTAAGGTAGTGGACTTGAAATTAGAAAGATAATAACTCCATTATTTGAAGCCTTTGATTGGTGATGAAATGATAAGTGTGATCTTTCAATTGGAATTGAATTTCATCTAATTTAACATTTTTTATTATTACAAAATTATCCTGAAGATTGGATTTAAGGGCATAACAGTGAGCTAGGCTTGATATTTAAACTTGTTTAATGAGGATTATAAAAGAGGAACATGATTATTAATGAACAACTTTAAACGTTACAAGCCCAACTTCAATTGTAGGTCGAAGGTCCCTAATGACTTGAGCTTGCCCTTTTAGGCATCCACTTACATAACTCTTGAATAAAACATCAAGTGAATGTCCGAGAACTTCACTGTTAGGATTATTAAAAATATTAAGGTTCATTGAGCATATGTTAGTTTAATCCATTGAATTTAAATTTAATTTCAGATGATTAATTCAACAATGTAATAAGTCCAAATGAACTCAAAATGATTCAAGAGGTTTCAAAATATGTTTAGGGAACACCTCTATGATCTTTTGGATATTTTGAAGGACAACTGGACTCACTATTCTTTTCTCAAGAAAATCATCCATTAAAACTTCTAGGGATCAGCTAAGTTATGTCTCGAGACATGATAATTCACCCAAACCAATAGAAA
>NW_018165137.1:75619-103603 GCF_001263595.1 Phalaenopsis equestris | reverse complement strand
CCCTACACTATATCCTACATTAATTAATCCAATGCTCAAAGATTTAAGTCTTCCCTAAGGTATTTAAGTCCTTTTGAGAAACTAGGGATTTTTTTTGCCACATATTGATTATCAAGCCTGTGTAAGTTTGACGTCTAGGAGGCTAGAATGATGATGATAATGCTAATGTGTGCTAAAATGAAGGATACGGTGTGGGATTTAGAATAGTATCTCCTGCCTCAAGGACCTTTGACAAAAGGAGAGGATAAGGATCGATGGTACTATTTGATGACTCTTGAGGAGATAATTGCCCCCGATACTCTTAGGTTGACAGTAGTGCTAGCTCAATCAAACTAATTAACTGTAGACCACACCACTCTACAAAATGTTTTAAATGAAATAGCTTTTTCTTGTTAAAGTAATTTTTATATGTATGAAAGTTAAATTCAAAAATGAAAACTTATAAAGGTCCATGGTCAATTACTTGCATCAAGGACAGGACTACCCTCTGTTGATTATCGAGTTGTTAGCTCTCACTTAAGGTTGAGAAGCACACAGTTCAGCTCTGAGCCCCCACTTTTACCAATGTCTTACATTTAATCCTGATCTTCTATATGTAACTATGGATGTTCTTTTACTTTCTCGTGTTTTACTACTTCTCATTTTTTTGAATTTTTCAATACTGGATGCTCCTGTTTACTTTCCTACAAATTATTAATTTTCCTGAAAATATATTATGCTTTATGATGCTAACATGGAGTGATAGCAGAGGCCCAGAAAAACAGTTATATTTTTATGCATATGCAATTTTATTTTTTTACCTGACAACATGTTCTTACCTGCATTTATTTACTTTACCTACAAAATAATACCAAAACCTAAAAATACAAAAAAAACATGTTTTCAAAATTGAAATAACAACTCTTTCAAACTAACAACCAAAAAACATAATATGTTCTTTTGAATTTATGGGAGTCCCTCAAATGAGGTAACCTACGATTGCTAATGAGATCTCCTTAGTTTAAATGAGCTTAACAACTTGTTTAGACTAAGTAAATTAAATAGAAACTAATGGTACCGGAATGAAGGAACTGTGGATCCTAACTGGTGTCGCTCTAACCAACTTTAATTTCTCCCAAATAAGACATTTGAACAACAACATAATCAAAACACTTAAGCATATGTTGTAAAACCTTTTAAACCTGAAGACCTAGAGTTGTCACTTCAACGAGAAGCTTGGAATAGATTCTATTGATAGCACAATAAGAATGTACAATAGAACAACTTCGAGAGAGAAAACAGATCTACAACAACAATCTTTCCTTAGAATTAAATAACATGCCATAAGAATTCGAGGTAGCCCGTCTAGTACAACATAAATCCTCAAGTTATCTTTAGGCCTTTGCACCGTTATGTTGTGCAATTTAAGCCCAAACTCGCTTTAGGTTTTGAGGTCATCATTTGTCAAGATATAAATC
The DNA here is from genome assembly GCF_001263595.1 of Phalaenopsis equestris. Lineage (NCBI taxonomy): Eukaryota > Viridiplantae > Streptophyta > Magnoliopsida > Asparagales > Orchidaceae > Phalaenopsis > Phalaenopsis equestris. Next base: position 102,146 of record NW_018165137.1, on the reverse strand, counting down.
CTCCTATCTTTCAGGCTATTTGTAGGACCATGTCATACAAGTATAAGCCCAAAATAATAATTGGTAGGATGAAACATCTAATTATATTTCCTTGAAATTGCAGTCAAACCATAGGATGGCTTGGGAAGTCATTGAGACTCTCCTCAAGATCCATGACATCCCCTAGTTTTCTCCGTTTGGAGTCTATATTAAAATGTTCCAAACTTGATCTTTTCCCATTTGACACTCCTTTGTTCAACCTTGAAAGTCCTAAAATTTAAAATTCTTGAAAGTAATATTTTTTGATCTAAATTGAGAGTTTTCTTGAGTGACCTTAGTCATTTAAGATGTAAATGTAATTAACTATAGGGGTTTCTAGGGGTTTCCCCTTATAGGAAACTTTAGAACCCATCTTAATATAAACCCTGTCTAATTTTTTTTTAACATAAGGGAAATTTTTTTCTCAACATAAAGGTTTCATAGACTAAAACGAGTGTCATAAATTCCTAAGTTTATTTAATTGAGCCTCATTAGCAAGTAATGTTTATACTCCTAGGGATAGATGCATCGCTTGTGGTGTTGTGCTTGTTTATTTAAATTATGACATATATGGGATAAGTTTGGTCTCATATTTTCAAAAATTAAAATATTATTTTCCAAAGATATATATTAAATTAAAAATGTACTTCTCCAAAATGGTGACCGTAAACTTTTTTAGAGACTTTGCTGGGGACTAGTTTCTCTATCCATTGTGATCAGAAAGTTTTGTCTTCATACATAGATAATGTGTTCATGCTTCTTAAAGTCCAAATTACCCTTTTTCTCTTGGCATACTTCACCCATTTTTTTCTTGGGTAAGTACGGTAAACTCTTTTGGATTTTAGGATCATCTACTTAACCATCTTTAGAAAAAGAGGTTAAGGAGTTCTTTAGGAATTTTCTTTTTGTGTGGGGTTGGACCCCAGATAGGTGTATTGGTGAACTAGTTTCACCTGGGCAAAGTGCGTTGTAAATTTGGTCCCGCATTGGTCTTGAACTTCACCATTTTTCCTTGTATCTTTCGAGTTCGGTTTGCTATTTGCAAATTGAGCCAGGTCCTTACAACTCTTAATCCTCTTTTAATTCCCACAACTTAATCAAACCCTTCAACTTTATAATCACGAAAAAATAATAAATTTGAAAATACGTCTTAAATTCAAAAAATGAAATGAAGCAAAAATGAAAACAAGATAGACGCGCCAAGTTCATAAAGCAACCTTCATTAGTTTTCAGAGCTTATGAGGTATTGGTCAATACTAACCCTCAAAACATTCTTTTTGAAGCTGCTATGATGGTGTCGCCAACTTTGACATTTTCCTACAACCTCCCTACCTACCGAGAGGCCCACAACATTGCACCTATGAACAAGTTTAGATCAGGATTCAATCAGTTTGAGGTTGTACTCGATAAATCCCCATTCATTTTTATGAAAGTTACTACCCCAGTCATTCAAGAGCCATCCATTAAGTTTAATTTGAATTGTCACCAGGACTTCCCTTCTTATAAGAAGGTGAAGATCGTCACTGTCCCAACATCTGTCAGGTTTGTTGTTCCTGCATCCTCCAGAGCTACCACTCTCGTATTGAGGAGAGTTGTTACACCTACCCGCTAGATTTATTGTCACTGTGCCCACAACATCGTCTTCTAAGGGAAAAGAAGTTTTGATTGAGAAAAGTTCAGTTGATGCGTTTACTGTCCCACGGTTTGTCTTTGAGGTTGGCTTTAATTCAAGAGCTGTTATGTTGACTAGATCCTAGAGGAGGAATCTCAGCCACAAGATTCAGAGGGCTGCTAGGGCCAAGGTTACAAAATTTCCCCCCCCCCCCCCCCACCAAGGCTGAGAGAACTTAAAGCACTTGAGACCTCTCCTCTCCTCCAAGGGAGTAGGTTTCACCCACTGTCAGATACTACTAGAGATGAAAGACTCCATAGGATTGCTGCTTCTCTTCTACCTCCTCATGGTTGTGGTGAGGAGAGGAGAAGCTAATTCCTATCACCCGAGTCTGTACTGTATTTGATAAACTAGCCACCAAGGAGGGATGTTCTGTTGCTAAACTGTTTAAGCGGGTAGGTTGCGTAGTATCACCTCGAATGAAAAGTGACATTTTGAAGAAAGTCGGACCCATCCATAAATTATAGAGAATATAAGAAGTACTTCCGATTCGTATTCCAGTCAGATACTATTTTGGATGTTGTGTCAACACTGTTGCCACTTTCACAGATGATATTACTATTGCCCCAAGATCTGTAGGAAGTAGATTGGTAAAGTCAAGTCTATGTCTGAAAGAACCATCTACAGTTGTTTATAAAAATTTCCCAAAGAAGGGTAACAGGAAAAGACTACTTATTGATGTACTTGGTCCGCACCGTAGAGAGCATGCTTCTCTTTGACACACCGATGCCTCCGCTGAGACACTCCATCTGAAAACATCAACATCAAAGAAGAAAGTGTGGGTATTTAAGGTTTACAAACTAGTACGTTCTGAGGAGCCGGGGGGGTATATCCATGAAATGGATCATAAGTCCAATGTGCCAGATGTTGATATCGCCATTGCTACATAGTCTATTGCAGAGTGGGATGATGTTTAAGAAAGATCCTAGATCTTAATTTGATTCAAGAGAAAGTAATTGATGATAAAGTAGAATAGCTTAAAGCCAAGATTGTAGAGTTAGAAAAGGAGCATGGATTGGGTGTCAGCGATGAGGTTTTTGATTTGTCGTATTATCTCGATGAAGAGTTTATGGAGTACAATGTTACCAAAAATAGGGCCGCTGTGTCTATGTGTGATGCTCCACATTTTGCTGAGGAGAATGTCGCAAATGACTTTCAAAGGGTCATTTAGCTATAAGACAAACATATCAACCAAATGGAGAAAAGGATGGAGGAGATGGCTGCCACTATGATTGTCATGGCTACGATGCACGAATAATCACAATCACAGTAGATGACATCTCCTGAGTCTACCACCCCGAGATTGTAAATATAACAGATGACAAAAAACAAGTTGCTTCCGACAACAGAGATGAACCACAGAAGAATGATTCTATTTAGAGTTTGGTACTAGAGTGGGATATCAAGTAGTTGGTAGAGCAGCAAGTATAGGAGGCCTTAGCTCAAGAAGGAGCATCAATTTCAAAGGGTAGACCTTACCCAGAGGAATTCAATGCCATACCGTATCCCAAGACCTTTTTGCCAGAAAAATTTAAGACTTTTGATGGGATAGTAAATCCTTGATAGCATATAACACATTTCTAGAAGAGCTGTTGCAATGTCAGGGGTAATGAAGCAGTTTTTTCGGCCAATTCTTCAGGAGTTTGTTAGGGATTGCATTTGATTGGTACATGAAGCTACCCAATGAATCAATGAAAACTTTTGTCGATTTGGAACACCTATTCATGAAGAGATTTCCCGGAGCACAACATCATGTCACCATAGGAGATCTTGTAGTGGAAAGACAGAAATCCAATGAGACCTAGTTGACTACATTTTGAGATGAAGGAACTTGAGCATGAAATGTGAACCACAGCTATAGGAACAACATGGAACAACATGCGATTGGGATTGGGATTTTACTCAAAAGCATTCATGGTCCAGTAGCTTTCATGCTCAAGGGACTTACTATCAAGTCATTTGAGAAGCTACTCAGTAAGGCCAACAGTCTATAAGAAGAGGTTAAGCATATGGAATCTTTGGAAATAACTGAGAAGTCCAGATCAGCCAGGGCATTTGAGAAGAAATGTAGGATGGTGGAAACGGTTGATAAGGGAAAACAACCGATGAGGATTCAAACTAAGCAATCTCAACAGGGTTCCTAGTAGTCGTTACAGCATGGTCAGTCTCATCAGCAGCATACTGATACGCCTAAAATATATAACATTTATGTACACATTTTTATATTTATTTTTAAGGATATTGCTCTTTAATGGAAGGTATTTGTGTGTTTTTCTTTCAGGTACAGTTAAACAGAAGAGAAATGCTGAAAGGATGCAAAAGGATCAAATTTGAAGCAAAAATGAAGAAAGTGTGTAAAAGAATAGTGGTGCCTAAGCTCCTAGGATTGGCGCTTAAGCACCAGAATAATAGAGAAAGTTGCGCCTAAGCACCACATACCTCACGCTTAAGCGCTAGAGGTAGTTGATGATTCATTGAATTTGGATAAATTTTTGAAAGGGTGTTTGAAACAACTCTTGGTGAAAATGTGGGATTTGATTAACGTACACAAAAATACATTCAATTGGCTTTTGAAAGGAGGCAACTCTTGAAAGATTCATTGAATGTGGACACATTTTGAAGAGACACCAAAGCACCTTTTGGAAAATTATAAAAGAGGACTTGGATTGGATTGAAGATGCCCCCCCAACCCACCCACAAGGAGTCTCTATTAGCCGCCGATGCCTGTCTCTCTTAGATTATTTAAGATAATTTTAGAGAGAAGAAAAGTAGGAGTTGTAGTGTGTTAGTTGAAAGTATTGTAAGAGAAAGGAAGAGAAGAGATTCAAAGGAACTTCAAGAGTTTGTTGGAGAGGAATTTGAGATAAGTTTTTATCTTTTTGACTACATTTGGTTTTAATTTAGACTTCTTGTGTGTTTGCATGGTTTCTACTTTTAAACTTAAGTGTGGTTGTGTTTTCTCCATTAATTTTTAAGTAGTTTTATTTATCTTTTTCCTTAAAATGATAAGTAATTAATTGTTGGATGGAAGTTGTGTGAAGTATTAATCTTTAATATTGGAATAAGTTGTGATGATTTTAAACCTTATAATTCATTTACTTCTTGATTTAGCCAATTAAGATGTTAATATTTGTTGTGATAACATGTAAGATCCAAGATGGTATTATCTCAGTCAACTAATGGTGAAAATCACATGAAATTGTATGAATAGAATGTAATTCATATGATTGAGTGTAAATAAATAGGGAAATAAACTTTTAAGAGTGTAGAGTTAGAGGACTTTAGAGTGGCAAGCCAAAGCCCTCGTTTAGGTTTTGATACGAGATGTTAGCCCCCAAGTGGAGCGAGAAGAGGGAACTCTAGAGTGAGAGCTAGTATCTTCCCTACCTAACCCACCTTCAAGACTATTCAAACTTTAAATTAGTCAATGTTCTTTATAGTATCTCTAGTAAGGGTAATGAATATTATTACTCCTATTTGACACAACACAATTTGAATCTACAACATAATTCCTATACTTATTATTGATTCATGACAGGGAAAAAGATATTTTATTTATATTCCCTTCATCTTACAAATATTGAGTTAAATTTAGTTAGTTGTTTACTTTTAAGTTTCAATTATCAAAAATTACCAAAAAGATTCAAACTTTTATTCCTATTATAACATCTATAGTTTGAGTAAGAATATTATCTAATTAGAGTTTGTTATCTAATTCCTTATTAGCAGAGTGTAATTCTCCCTGTGGGTTTGATATTGGGGGATTAATCAAACAGTCCTATATTACTTGATAACGATACGCATACTTGCATAATATCCCAATATTTAAATATAATAATTGCACTTTTATTTACTTTGGAGTCAAGTTTTTTAGACGTCATTGTAAAGAAAGAAATATAAGTAAGAAAAATTTAAGAATATAACCATTACTTTATAGTACTTCATAAAAGATTGGGATCAAGTTTTTGGCACCATTGTCGGGGAGGAATAAAAAATTGTGAAAGAATTTTTTAGGAAAGAAAATTTATATTTTTAGAAAGTCTTATTTAAACTTTTAGATTTATTATAGCAATATCGTAGTGTTTTTTTATATAAGTTTTTATTGGTGTTATTTTATTTTATGCTATTTTGTAGTAATGTATGTGTAGTTCAGGATCCAAAGGACTAGTGCCCTGCAATTTTGAATTAGAAAAAAACTATTACAAAAATAAAAAAAATAAAAAATACAGAAAAAGATGAAAAATTTAAATAAATGACAAACCAAAATAATCAAAATGCTAAAATTAATCAAGAATTTAGACCTTTAAGAGATTTTGCAAACCCTACAGTAGATAAACTTCATTGTAGTATTCAAAAACCTGTTGTTGTGGCTAATTCATTTAAACTTAAACCAGCTACTATCCAAATGGTATCAAATAATGAGTTTGGGGGAGTAGAATTTAGACCTTTAAGAGATTTTGCAAACCCTACAGTAGATAAACTTCATTGTAGTATTCAAAAACCTGTTGTTGTGGCTAATTCATTTAAACTTAAACCAGCTACTATCCAAATGGTATCAAATAATGAGTTTGGGGGAGTAGCAACTGAAGATCCAAATTTACATCTTGCCAATTTTTTAGAATTGTGTGCTACATTTTAATATGATGGTATTTTAGATGATGCTATAAGACTTAGACTTTTTCCTTTCTTACTAAGGGATAAGGCTAAGATATGGTTACATTTGTTAGCACCTGGATCTATCAGAACTTAGGGTGATTTAGTGCTAAAATTCCTTGTTAAATAATTTTCACCATAAAAAACTATAAAATTTAGAAATGATATTACATAAATTTTGAAGGGGAATCTATTTATGAAGCGTGGGAAAGATTTAAGGAACTCTTGAGAAAGTGTCCACACCATGCTATACTAGATTGGTTAATAATTTAAACATTTTACAATGGATTAGCTAGATCTCTTAAATCTATTATTGATGTCGTCGCTGGTGGTTCATTGATGTCAAAACCATTTCATGACGCTTATGCTTTAATTGAAGAGATGGCTACCAATAATTTTCAATAGCCTTCTGAGAGGGTAAATCATAAGAAAGTAGCCAATATTCATGAATCTGATGCTTTTGCAATGTTAGCAAATCAAGTTGCTACAATTTCAAGGAAGTTAGACCAATTTAGAATGAATTTTTTTCAACCAATTTCAATGATTGAAGAGATTTCATTAGGCTAAGTGGTAGATTCACAAACATCATTAAAAACTTTAAATGTCATAAAAAATAAGCCAAATAACCCATATTCAAACTATTATAACCCAGGTTGCAAAAACCATCCTAATTTTAACTGGAATAATACTTCGGGTGGTAATAATCAACAATGGGGTAACAACCAAGGAAACCCATTGGGGAAATAGAACAACCAAGATAATATTAATTATAGACCTACTTATCCTCCAAGCTTTACCAGTAATGCACAATTCAAAGAGAAAAAATTGTCAATAGAAGAAGTGGTGTTACAAATGGGAAATCAGTTACAAAATCAATGAGCTGCACTTAGAAATATTAAGAATCAACTGGGATAAATAAAAAAATATTTAAGTAATAGATCCCACGAAACACTTACTAGTAATATAGAAGTAAATCTAAAAGACCAAGATAAAGAACAAGTAAAAGTCGTTCAACTTAGAAGCAAAAGAGAGTTGGAAGGTAGAGTTCAAAAAGAGATTGAAGTGGAGAGAGAAGAAATTTAGAAGCCTGAAGAGGATGCTCCAAAAGTATTAGAGAGACCTACTTCTCCACTTAAATTGACTTGGAAAAAACACCACCTCAATTTCCTCAGAGACTTTGTCAACAAATGTTGGATAAAAAAGTTTCAAAATTTATGAAAATCTTTAAAAAAGCTTACGATTAATATTTCATTTACTGAAGCCTTAGAACAAATGCCAAGCTATGTGAAGTTTATGAAGGATATTCTTAACAGAAAAAACAAGTTCAACACCACCTCAATTTCCTCAGAGACTTTGTCAACAAATGTTGGATAAAAAAGTTTCAAAATTTATGAAAATCTTTAAAAAAGCTTACGATTAATATTTCATTTACTGAAGCCTTAGAACAAATGCCAAGCTATGTGAAGTTTATGAAGGATATTCTTAACAGAAAAAACAAGTTCAAAGATAATGAGACTGTTACACTTAGGGAGGAGTGCAATGATATAATTCAAAAAAAGCTTCTTAAAAAGCTTAAAGATACTGGTAGCTTCACAATTACATGTTCAATAGGAGACAAATTTTATTGGAAAGCTTTATGTGATTTAGGTGTAAGCATTAACTTTATTTCATTATCAATATTTAAAGGATCGGAATTAAGTGCAATATCCCCTACCACTATAACATTGCAGTTAGTTTTTGTAGATCGTTCAATAACATATCCTAAGGGAGTTATAGAAGATGTTTTAGTGAAAGTGGATTGATTTATCTTTACTATTAATTTTGTTGTGCTAGATATTGAGGAAGATAAGGAGATACCTATCATTTTTGGGAGACATTTCCTAGCTACAGAAGAACAATGAAAGATGTGCAGAAAGGGGAATTAACTATGATCGTCAATGATCAAACAGTTACTTTTAATATTTTAAAATCAAAGAAAAATCCTGCAAGAGGTAAAGATGATGAATGTTACAGAATGGATGTGATAAGATATCTGAGTGAATGCCAATTCAAAAGGACTTATGAAGATAAATATGAAGTGAAAGAGTTGGAACGCGAGCAAGGAGAGGAATTAGAGCAATTTGAATATTTTTATAAGGAAGATTCAAATTACGTTCGAGAAAAGTTAGAAGTTTTTGACATGATAGAAAAAGATAATTCTTTTGTCCATCGATTAAAAAACCTCCTAAACTTGAGTTGAAGTTACTTCCTGAACATTTAAAATATGCCTTTTTAGGTGATTCCTTAACATTACCGGCTATAATTTCCTCAAATTTAACAATAGAAGAAGAAGAGTGTTTAATGAAAATTTTGAAGAATTATAAGAAAGCCATTAGATGGACAATTGTTGATATTAAAGGAATTAGTCCTTCAATTTGTATGCATATAATTCATATGGAAGAGAATAGAAACCCTATGGTTGATCCTCAATGGAGATCGAATCTTGTTTTGAAAGAAGTTATTAAGAAAGAAATTTTAAAGTGGGTAGATGCTGGAATTATCTACCCTATTTCAGATAATGCATGGGTTAATCCAATTCAATGCAATCCTAAGAAAGGAGGAGTGACGGTGACTATGAATGAACATAATGAGTTAATACCAACAAGATAAGTCACAGGGTGACTAATACGCATTGATTATAAAATATTAAATCTTGCTACTATGAAAGATGATTTTTTACTATCCTTTCTAGACCAAAGGTTGGGGCATAAATACTTTGATTTTCTGGATGATTATACTGGTTATCACCAAATACAAATAGCTCTTGAGGATGAAGAGAAAATAACTTTTACCAGTCCTTATGGTATATTTTCTTTTAGGAGAATGCTCTTTGGTTTACGTAATACCCCTGATACATTTCAAATATGTATGATGGCTATTTTTTGTGATTTAATTGAAAAAAAATTGAAGTTTTTTATGGACAGATTGAAGTCTTTATGGACAATTTTTCAGTGTTTGGAACTTCATTTGAATCAAGTTTAGAACATTTATCAAGAGTTCTTAAGTGATGTGAAGAGACAAATTTAGTCCTTAATTGGGAAAAATGCCAATTTATGGTTGCAGGAGGAATTGTTTTAGGACATCATATATCAAAAAATGGTATGGAAGTAGTTCCTGCAAAAATTCAAGTGATCGCTAATTTACCTCAACCAATAAATGTGAGGGAGATTAAGAGTTTTTTAGGACATGTTGGATTATACAGGTGATATATTAAAGACGTTTCAAAAATTGCTAAGCCTTTATTCCATTTTCTTGAAAAAGATGTAATTTTTAATTTTAATAAGGAGTGCATAAAAACTTTTGAGCTATTAAGAGAAAAATTGGCCACTCCACCAATTATTGTTTCACCAAATTGGGAAAAACCTTTTGAAATATTATGTGATGCAAGTGATTATGCTATTGGAGTTGTTTTAGGATAAAAGCATGATAAGATTTTCAATGTAATTTACCATGCTAGTAGAACTCTTAATGAAGCTCAAATTAATTATATCACAACTGATAAAGAGTTATTAGCAATAGTTTATGCTTTTGATAAATTCAGATCATACTTAATTGGAACAAAATGTGTTGCGCATATTGATCATTTTGCTATTAAATATTTAATGAAAAAAGGATGTAAAACCAAAATTGATATGATGGACTATTCTTATGTAAGAATTTGACTTTGAAATAGTTGAAAGGAAGGGAGCTGAGAATCAAATTGTTGATCATCTGTCCAGGCTTGAATTAGAAAATCACTTTGTTTTGAAAATGAAATTAATGAATAGATTCCAGATGAAGAGTTTTTCAATATTAATGAGTAGTGTGTTCCATTGTATGTTGACATTATGAACTTTATTGTTAGTGATATTATACCCTATGGTCTGACATACCAACAGAATAGGAAATTTTTATCTGAAGCTAGGACTTATTTTTGGGATGACCCATTTTTATATAAACAAGGAAAGGATCTAATTATTTTAAAATGTGTGCCTTTAGAAGAAACTTATAAAATTATCCAAAAATGTCATAATTCTGATTTTGGGAGACAGTTTGGTGTTGAAAACAACATACAAAATTTTGCAATCTGGATTTTATTGGCCTATAATATTTAGAGATGTTAATTTTTATATTAAAACTTGTGATCGATGTCAACAAGTAAGCAATATTTCTAGGAGAAATGAGATTCACCTTAATTATTTGTTGGAGATATTTGATGTTTGTGGATTAGATTTTATGGGGCCATTTATACAATCTTTCAGAAATTAATATATATTGATAGCAGTAGACTATGTATCCGAATGGATAAAAGTTGATGCTATACCTTGATGTGTTGCTCAAAGTGTTGCAAAATTTTTAAGAACGAACATATTTTGTAGATTTCGGATGCCAAGAGTAATCATAACTGAAAGAATAACTCATTTCAGAAATGCAATAATGGAGAACTTATTAAAGAAATATCATTTCAACAATCATAATTAAAAATCAAATTATCACAGCTTGTAACCCTTAGACAAGTGGTTTGGCTAAATTATTCAATTGTGAAATCAAAAGAATATTGGAAAAATCAATGAATCCAACAAAAATGGATTTGTCAGTCAAACTTGTTTATGCTTTGTGGGCTTAAAGTACTGCATATAGAAATCCTACAGGAATGTCTGCATATAGGCTAATATATGGGAAAACTTGTCATTTACCAGTTAAACTTGAGCATAAAGCATATTGGACTATTAAGAAATTTAATTATAATTTAAAGGAAGCTGTTGAGGAAAGACAATTGCAATAAAATGAGCTTAAAAAGATAAGGAATGAATCTTATGAGAGTGCTAAAATTTATAAAGAAAAGATGAAGTTGTGGCATGATCGGAGGATTCTTACAAAAAATTTTGAGCCAGGGCAACAAGTTTTGCTATATAATGCAAGATTAAGATTATTTCCAGGAAACCTTAAGTCCAGGTGGATGGGTCGATTTGTTGTGATAAAAGTTTATCCCTATGGAGTTGTGGATATCAAAGATCCTAAAACAAAGAAAATATTCGAAGTGAATGGTCACAAATTAAAACCCTATTATTTAGAGGATCAACTTAAATTAAATGATCTTATGTTGTTGGGTCAACCAGAATAAGCATTGGTTACGCCGGGTTGACGACGTTAAACTAAGCACTTTATGGGAGACAACCCATAGTTATTATAGTTATCATTGTGTTTTGTTTTGAATGTTATGTTATTGTGTTTGATTAAAAAAATGTGGTAGTGTTTTGAATATATAATGATTTAGTGTGATTCTAAGACCTTAACAGATGGCTTTGACATGTTATAATGAGTATTTGGATGTTAAACAGACTTGTGCTAAATTAAGCACCGATGCTTAAGCACCAACATTCGGCGCTTTAGTGCGGCGGTTAACTAAACGTGCTAAATTACATTTTTAGAAGGTTAAATGTGGTTTAGTGGTTTTAAACGGGGGTTAGTGGTTTTAGAATGTGTGTCATGGTTCTAGGCTTGATCAAAAGCCTATAAATAGTAGAGAATGAAGAGAATTCTCACCCCACTTCAATTTTCACCCTAAAGTCTAAGTGAAGAGTGAGAGACCTTAGAAAAATGTCTTCTTGGGAGATTGATATGAGAAGGAAGGGACAAGCCATGAAGAAAAAGTTCATTATTCAAAGTGAGCAAGAGTTATACAATAGTTTTCTAGTCATTAATATAGAAGGAATAATGGAGAAGATCACAAAGATTGAGGCTCATGTGACTTCATTTGAAGAAAAAGTGAATGAGACTAATGCACATTTGAAGCATATTGGATGGCAACTTAAGATGCAATTTAGCCATACAAGTTTTATAGAAGAAATAGACAAGGCTATGTACTTGAAAAATAAATGGATTGAAGAAGACTCAACTAAAGTTCATCACCACTGTCCGTTTTAACAGATCTATATTCCAAATGCCCCAAGAGAAACAAATGAAAGGCTGGATTATGTTCCACCGGAAGGAGAATAGAATTAAGTTCTAGAAGTCTAGTTGTTTGTTTGATGTTAGTGTTTTTTTTGTTTTAGGTGTCTTGATGTTAGTTTTAAGTTTGTTTTAGGTGTTTTTATGTTGAGTTTGTTTAGCATTTGAAGTATGTGTTAAGGAGTTATCTCATCCAAGACTCTTTGGACTGAGAAATTTATGTATCACAAGTGTTTGTATTTGTGTATGAATAAATATAAGGGTTTATTTGTGTGTGAAATTATGTGTTAATTTGTATTGAATAGAAATTGTGAAAATTGGTGAATTTTGAGAAAGAGGAGAGTTAAAGGGGAAGAAAATAGTTATTATGATTTATAAGACCATGTAGGGGTGGTTGACTTAGGTTAGATATGCATTTCACTTAAAATCAAAAATATCAAATTTTTTGCACTGGCGCCTAAGCGTCAAGACACCATGCTTAAGCATTGGACTACCTGAGAGGTAGGTGCCTAAGTGTTGAACCAGTCACGCATAAGCAATAGTTCACTTAAACCGATTTACAGATGGTTAAAGGTGAAAACTTGAGCCGAAAAATGCCATTTTTGACCCCCGACATCGTCTTCTTCCTTTTGAGTTTGCAATTTTGGACCTAGGCTCCTTCTAGAGTGAATAATTCTTAGCGGATTCAAGCTAAAGTTGCTAGATTTCATCTTCTCAAGTTAAGAACTTCACTTATATGTAAATTTTTTTTATTTTAACCATGTATTTTGAGCACATTGAGGATTTCACCGGAAATCACTATTCATGCTGAAAATCTTAGAAAAATCTATGAAAAATACATATAGTTGATAGCTTGGGCTTTTAGAAGTTAAGTTTAGTGATTTAGACTTGAATTTAGGATTTATTATGAATTTTATGTGTTTTTTAGAAATAGCCCCAAGAATGGAAGGGAGCAAAGGGAAGTCCCACTTCGATTCTAGTAAATTCGTTAGTTCAAAAGCTCAGGAAATATACTAAAGCGCTACAATCAAGAAAATTGATTACTGAGCGATGTTTCAAAAATCCAGGTGAAGCAATGGAAGATTTAATAGTTCACCGAGAGTGAGAGCGATTTTGTTGTTTTTCTGTTATGGTTGTAATTTCTATGGTTCGGGAGCTTTATGCTAATCTCCCTGAAGCTGAGGAATATCAGGTTATGGTCCGAGTAAAATTAGTACCTTTTTCCTCTGAGGTAATAAATTTGTTTTACTAGTTGCCCCTAGTGTATTTTGTTTTTATTCAAATTATAAGCTGACTGAGGAGGAGTTATATGAGATCATATCTTCTTTGACTATGGAAGAGAACTATGGGAAATAACAAATGAAAAGAGAGTAAATTTCCCTGCGTATGACACATCAAAAGCATGACACTATTTTATTTCAGCTTGTCTGCTCCCTAGCAATCACCTCAATGAAGTTACTAGAGATAGAGTCACTTTGAACTATTGCATTCAACAACATAAGCTAATTTATATTGAATATTTGATCTATTAGGCAATCATCAGTTCTGCTACAACTGTCACTACTACAAATTTGGGATTCACATCCTTAATTTTTTCTTTATTTGAGCAAGCTGGTGTTAGATTTGATAGTTGGGAGGAGATTCTTTCAACTTTAAAGCCTATCACGAGCATTAATGTAAAATCTTATTCACAAAATTTGATATTTGGCTGGAGAGGAGGATTTTCTAGAAGTTCATGTGCTTCTACATCTCATGCTTCTACTTCACGTGCATCTACATCGCGAGGTCAGTCTACTAGTTCTGATTCACAGGCTCAATTAATGCAAAGGATGTTAGATAACATCAATTATACTGCGGATAAGGTACTAAATTTGGAGAACTATGTTGATCATATAGATGGTTATATGAAGATACCAATGACTATGAAGAAAATTTTTACACATCTTTGGAAAGCCTTATCAAGAGTGACCAAAGTGTAGTTTTTCCTTCTTATCCACAATACCCTTCATATGAGCCTACTACTTTTGGGATAGTGATGATGATTAGTAAGATGATGAGGAGGAAGAGGAAGAGGAGGATTGATTTGAGTAGTTTAATTTTTAATTTGTGAACTTTATATGTTGTACTTATGTTGAACTATTACTGTTTTATGTGTTATACTTGTTTAGAATGCTACTATTGTTTGTGTTAGATGTTGTGTGATGTATTTATGTTGTTGTGTTAGTATAATTTATTTTTGTAGTAGTAATTACGTTAACTTTGTTGTTTAGTGTAATTTATTAGTTTGTGTAGAACTTAATCCTGAATATTAGGAAGGTTTAGAATATTACTAACTTTCACTTAAAGAACTTCATGTTTAAAATTTCAATTTACTACCATGTATTTTCTTTATGTTACAATTGTGAATTTCTATTAGTGTGTTTATTTGTTTTTATGTTATCCTCCACTGCATAGAAGTCTAGTGAACCTCAATATATATAGTTAAGTTAAAATTTGATCAATTAATTTTTACTCCTATTTTTAATTTTTGTACTTGCATATTTAGAGTATGAAAGTTCATGTAAACATGTTATTTTTAGTTTTCATTCCTCCCACTGTATAAATATGATGCTAAAATGTTTTATCTTATTAAAAATTTAATTTTGGGAGATGAAAAATAAGATTAAAAATTTGAATTTTATTTGTTCTCAAATGTGCACAAATAAATTTGATTTTGATTTGGAAAAAATGATTATGTATATGAAGTTATATTAGGAAAAAAATTTGAATATAGAAATAAATAAGAAAATTTAGTTGAAATCTATAGTAATGAAGAAAAACTTAAAGTTAAAAATTTATTAGTTTAGAAATGATAAGTATTGTGTAATTATCTTTAGTAAGAGAAATTGTATTTTTGAAAAATATAGAAGAGTTAGACTATTATTTTCAATACCTAAATTTCTTTTATTAAAATTAATTTTCAAAACTACTATTATATTTTTAAGTAAAGGATATATATCAAAACTTTTCTTTAGGGAATGAGGAGTGGAATTCAAAATCAGTAAAAGCTTATCCAGATACAGTAATCCTCACAAGAGAAAGAAAAAGAAAAAGAAAAAGAAAGTTGAGATAGGGAGGAGAAGCTTGAGAATTAGTGCCTTAGCAAAAATTGGTTCCGCATCTGAGCTTTTTAAAGTATAAAACTTGAGGAATTTTTAAGCTTAACGATATAATATAATAAGTATAATTATTCTTAATAAAAATTTTTAAGTGGGGAAGATAGAATGCCTAAACTATATATTTAGAGAATTTACAAGAATTTCTCAAGTAAATAAGAACTCATATTTTCATACTTCTTTACATTAAAGATTTCTAAATTCTAAGTTGGTCTCATGTATTAAATTTTTTTCTAAATTGGACTACTATATTTCTAGATCAAAATTTCAGAATATCCTTAAGAAACTCATTTACAAAATCTACTTATTTTGGTTATGAAATATTTAGGTGGCACTTTAGGATAAGTAACATTTTAAGTTTGGGGAATTTTGATACACCTAAAATATATAGCTTTTATGTACACATTTTTATACCTATTTTTGAGGATATTGCACTTTAAAGGAAGGTATTTGTGTGTTCTTCTTTGAGGTAGAGTTAAATGAATGAAAAATGGTGAAAGGAGTGAAAAAGGATCAAATTTGGAGCAAAAATGAAGAAGGTGTGTAAGAGAATTGTGGCGCCTAAGTGCCAAGGACTAGCGCTTAAGCGTCAGGATAACAAACAAAGCCACGCCTAAGCACCACATACCTCGCACTTAAGCGCAGAGGTAGTTACTTGATGATTCAATTAATTTGGACAAATTTTTAAAGTGGTGTTTGAAGCAACTCTTGGTAAAAATATGGGAAATGGTTAGTGGGCACCAAAATAAATTCAAATGGCTTTTAAAAAGAGGCAATTCTTGAAAGATTCATTGAATTTGGACACATTTTGAATAGACACAAAAGTACCTTTTGGAAAAGTATAAAAGAGGACTTGGATTGGATTGAAGATGCCCCCCAAATGGAGTCTTAATTAGCTGCCGACGCCTCTTTCTCTTAGATTAATTAGGATACTTTTAGAGAGAAGAAAGGGAGGAGTTGTAGTGTGTTAACTGTGAGTATTGTAAGAGAAAGGAAGAGAAGAGATTCAAAGGAACTTCAAGGGTTTGGTGGAGAAGAATTTAAGATAAGTTTTAATCTTTGTGACTACATTTGGTTTTAATTTAGAATTCTTGTGTGTTTGCATGATTTCTATATTTAAACTTAAGTGTGAGTGTTTTTTCTCCATAAATTTTGAGTAATTTTATTTATCTTTTTCCTTAAAATTATAAGTAATTAAGTGTTGGATGGAAGTTGTGTGAAGTATTAATCTTTAATGTTGGAATATGTTGTGTGATGATTTTAAACCTTGTACTTCATTTACTTCTTGATTTGGCCAATTAAGATGTTAATATTTGTTGTGAAAACATGTAAGATTTGAAATGGTATTGTCTCAGTAAACTAATGGTGTAAATCACATGAGATTATATGGATGAGAATGTAATTCATATGATTGAGTGTAAATAAATAGAGAAATAAACTTTGAAGGGTGTAGAGTTAGAGGACTTTAGAGTGACAGGCTAAAGCCCCCAATTTGGTTTATAGTTTTTGGTCTTAATATAAGATGTTAACCCCTAGGTGGAGGGAGAAAAGGGTACTCTAGAGTGAGAGCTAGTATCTTCCTTACCTAGTCCGTATTCAAGTCTATTCAAACGTTAAATTAGTCAATGTTCTTTATAGCATCTCTAGTAATGGTAAAGAATAATATTGCTCTTATTTGACACAACACAATTTGAATACTTCCACAATAGAATTCCTATACTTGTTAGCGATTCATGATAAGGAAAAAGATAGTTTATTTATATGCATTCATCTTACAAATATCTATTTAAATTTAGTTAGTTGTTTACTTTTAATTTTCAATTATCAAAAACTAACAAACAGATTCAAACTTTCATTCCTATTATATCATCTATAGTTTGAGTAAGAATATTTTTTTAAGTAGAGTTTGTTATTTAATTCCTTATTAGCAGATTGTAATTCTCCCTGTGAGTTTGATATTTGGGGCTTAACCAAAAAGTCCTATATTGCTTGATAATGCTACGTATACTTGCGTAGTATCACAATATTTAAATATAATAATTGCACTCTTATTTGCTTCAAAGTCAAGTTTTTTGGCGCCATTGTAAAGAAAGAAATATAAGGAAAAATTAAGAATATAACCACATACTTTGTGCTACTGTCATAAAAGATCAGGATTACATACTTAGCAGTACAACAAGTTCAGCCAGCAATCGTTCCAGAGGAGGCCGGATAAGACAGATGGCAAGCAGGGTCCGTCGATTGCAGATCGGTTGAACAGGGTATACTCTTTCAAGGATGAAGCCGTGCCAAAGATGTTCAGAATTTTGGATGAAGAAACCCAAGTTTAGATTTCCAAAGCCGAAGAAACCAGAAGAGGCTGATAAGCTGGATCATCCCAATTACTGTCGTACCACAGACTTTTTGGGCACACCATTAAGAGTTGTTTCAGTTTCAAGAATTGGCTCGAGAGAAATCTCAAAGAGGAAAATATAATGATTATGAAAGAATATTTAAAAAAACCTGAAAGATGTTCTGTAAATATGACTTTGGCCAAGTCAATCACTTTGATAGATCTGTATTCAGATGGAAGTGGTTAGAGCACAGTTTGGAGCAAATCATCCAAGAAGTTACTAGATCGGATTCAGACCGCTTTAGCATAAGTCACCACTCGGAGTCTACAGCCTACCGAGCTAAAGATTGAGATTACACCGGAGAAGTCACAATAGCCGAAGAAAAATAAGGATGAGATCGTGCATGAGATGAAGACCGATAGCATGAGGGGTAGGATAGGGGCTACCTACATTAGATTGGTTGTTTCAGATTCAGGGGAGAAATTCCTCAAATTGCTGACTATGTATTACTATCTTTATGCCCTTTTGTGGTCTTTTGAATATAAGAATTACAATTTCGTCTACGTTTTGACCGTTTCTAGAAATGACATAACTGACTACGACAAATTTAACCTTGATCTCGATTCCCAGAATGATCCTTAAATCACACTTAAGTCTGATGAGCATGCTAACATAAACGTAGAAGATGTCGATGATACTGGCTATGACAGTTCTGGGAGTGAGGAGCTAGTCCTCGAATGCCAAGGAACACCGATCACCATCAACTTAGACCTTTCATATTTGGAAGCAACACCAAAAGGGTTGGCTGCAGCGAAAATAGAGGAAAAAATAATAGAAGTGGATTTAAGGAGTGTGAATGTGTTACCCCCGAGAACAGCCCCAATAGAGAAAGGAAAAAAAATAGTTACTCAAGAAGAGTTGCCGCGACCTCCGAGATCTACACAAAAAAGTGAAAATTAGAGGTCTCTATAAAGTGGATTATGATGTACTAGCTCATATTAGGAGGCTGTCAGCCAAACTAAGTATCTACGTCGCTCTGATCTTGTCAAAGGAAATGAGGGAATCTTTGATCAAGGCTTTACTTGATCCAAAAAATTTGCTTAATTCAGTAGACCAACACTATTGACCTCACTTTTGTGAGGATTCTAAACTGATACACATAGACAGAACATGCCTTAAGTCACCTAGTTCAACTAAAGTTCCTCAAACACCTCTTAAAACCTAGTGATCATCATGACCACTAAATTCACCCTGAGAAGAGGGGGTTACTGACATTGAATCTTTATGAAGTCACTTAGGGTACCCAAAATTCTAAATGTTGCATTGACTCTCATTACACTCCTTTTGGTTTCAAACCACATTAATACCCAAAATGATCAAATCAGTAATGACAAACCCTGAATTGGTCAACCCTTGTCCCAATAGTCATCACATTGACCATTGGTCAACCCTAGAGTCAAATTAGTCAAGCTTAACCATTTGGTGAATTCTAACTTAAAATTGGTCAAATGACTAACCCTAAGACTTAATTGATCAAAATTGGCCCAATTGATTAAATTTGGTCAAATTGGTCAACTCTGGTCAAAATAGTCAACTTTGGTCAACCTTCGTCAAGTTGAACCATTTGATTAACCCAAACACCAAATTCATGAAATTGGTCAAACTTGACCATTTGGTCAACCCAAACACCAAATTGGTCAAACTGGACCATTTGATCAACCTAAACACCAAATTGGTCAAACTGGACCATTTGGTCAACCATAGACCTTATTGGTCAAACTTTGGTCAAAATGATCAATCTTAAACCCAATGGTCACCACATTGACCATTTGGTCAACCATAGAGCCAAATGATCACCATATGATCAAGACATCACCATAGAGTCAATTTGACCATCATGGTCAACTTTGGTCAACTTTGGTCAACCTTGGTCAAATCCAAGCCATATCATCAAATCCAATGACCCCATGGCTGACTCAAACATGACATGGTCAAGTAAGTCACCTTGATCAACCTTGGACCTAAGTTGGTCAACCATGGTCAACCCTAGTCAAACTTGGTCAACTTTACCATTATTGGTCAAAATTTGATTTTAAAATTTGGTCCTTTAATCAAATTATTTTTATTCTCTCAATTAATTAATCATTTAATTAATTAGAGTGAGTGAAATTAAAATTATTAGACCTAGGATTTAAGTTTAAAATCATTGTTTAAGCACATGGCAAGGCAAACCTATGGCAACCCTAGACTCATGCTTTACACTTAAATCCCAAATTCACCTTATAAAAAATTGTTAATGGGTCACCCATGATCCATGAGACCTACAATGACATGACAAAGACTCATAAAGGACCCCATGAGCCAAATTTTTTTACCTAAGTTAAAAGTCAACATGAGGCCATTATGAGGGGAAGAAGAGGTGTCATTCCTTTATGAGACCATGAAAGGAAGACATGGTGAGATCATCAATCATCTCAATCCCTATCCAATAGGAGAAAACTTACCCAAGTTATTATCTTAGCCATGATTAAATCCATCATGACCAAATTATGGAAATAAGGGAAGGAAGGCTATGTTTCATTCTCCCCTAAATCCATCATATGACTCATATGCTTAGGTAGATGAGTTCAAACAACTTAATCTTAAAGTTCTCACCACCTCTTTACCCACCCAATGGAAAGGAGCCAAGAGAAAAATCTAATCCTCTCATTAATGGAGTCTCATGATGGATAGATTAAGAAAACTCATCAATGGCTATCCTTAGCCAGAAAAACTTATCCTTTCCTATCATGAGCCACCACCACACCCCTCCAACCAGCCTCAAGTTTATCCAAGCTCATCCATGGCTACAAGTAGAGCTAACTCGAGAGCTCTAAAGAGGAGAGACCAACATACATTGCCTAATCATGAAAACACTTAAGACAAAAAGTGTTCTTCATACCTTAGGCAGCAAAATCCACACAAAATTAGCCTTTAAAATCCATTGTTGAGCTCCAATTTTGAGGTCCAATTCCAGGGCAATTTTTGGGTTTGACATAAATCCATTCAAAACTCCAAATCAACTCTTCTAAATACTTTCCTAGGCTCTACGAAGAGGTTTCCAATCAAAATTGACCCTCCTCATAGACTCTAACCCACTCCTAGTTGAAACCGTGACCCCATTTCATCACGTATACACCAGGACTCACTTTCAATTCAAATAAAATCAAGGGTAAACTTTCTATGCTCAAGACAAAGCTCTCAAACTTTTCCAATCGAAATTTCATCTTCTAAGGCCAAGGTATGGGCTCAAAACCTAATTTTAGCTTAGTTCTCAGACATTGTGAAGAGAGCCATTTCAAAATCTCTACATCACTGTATAGATGTGTTTGTTTTCTTCAAATGAAGCTTCAGGAACAGTTTCCATAAAGTTTCATCAAGAATCGAGCGATATTTTAAGCCCTAATCTGGAACGGTTCTCGGTTCATCTCCCCTGTGGGACAATGAACCGATGCCATCCACTTCCATGTGTTGGAAATGGATGGCTCTGATCAATTCAGACCGTAGAATTATCTATATGAAATAGATAAAACCGCAGGCCACATGGCTGCCCGCGCGTAAAGCACGTCCACTGAAATCACACTGTGTTTTATTTCAACACATCCGAGAATGTGCTAGCACTTAAGTCGATTAATAGAAAAATTAGGATTTAATTAAATTAGAAAGCACATAAAACCATTAAAAAATCATATTTTGACAAAAAAAAATCAGAAAAGTATGACAAAAATATCCTTGGATTCAGGAAAATGAGAAGAAATTTATGGGAATAAATTTAAAAATTAATGAATTATATTTAATTTTTAATTAATTAATTACTTTATGGAGTAATTTATTTATTAAAAATTATTTATAAATTAAAAAAATATGAAATTTTTAGGAATCCACCTTTATGTCCTTGTGAATATTCCCTGATTTTTCTAAGGCTAGGAAAATTACCTAGAGTCCAATTTTATAATTTCTATCAAATTTTGTTATTATTTCAACATAGTTATAGAAAATTAAAAAATTGGAAATTAAATTTGAAAATGGTTAGAAAATTTACGGTGACACTTTTAAACCCTAAAATGATAATTTCTAGCCATTGGAAAATTTAAAATGACATTTTCATCACTTAGGGTCAAAATTGTAAATTCCAAATTTACATTTAAAACCTTAGAGTTTCTTAGGCTTGAAACATGGCCTTAAATGACATATAGGATTAACCAAATCCTAACACTTAGATCTAACTCCTAAATTAGATCTAAGGTAAATCCAAACCCTAACCAACATGGGGTTTAACCATCTCCTCAAGACTATTGGGTCTAACCCCTATAGACCCAAAATCAAAATTTCAAATGTTGAGTTTAAATTCACATAACACTTAGGTCTAATCCACATATACTTAGGTTAAACACTATATCTAATCCCAAATGGATTTAAAACAAACTGTTGGCATCAATTGTTGATGTTATGTATGTCCGGGACGTCTATATTACCTAAGGAGGGCGTCCATGTGGTTAACTCTTCGTGTGCGGGCTAAAAAGCGCAATTTATCATTTTGGACTCGATTACTGAAAAAGTGGTCCGAACAACCCGAACGACGAAACGGACCACGCGAGTGAGCCCGAACGTCGATTCCACTTGGAAAAGGCGCTCGTTGCACCACAATTTCGCTGGCGGAGTAAAAATGTGTAAATTATTGTTTTGACCCAAATTGCTGAAAAAGTGATCCGAACAACCCGAAAACCCGAACGACGAAACGGACCACGCGAGTGAGCCCGAACGTCGATTCCACTTGGAAAAGGTGCTCGTTGCACCACAATTTCGCTGGCGGAGTAAAAATGTGTAAATTATCGTTTTGACCCAAATTGCTGAAAAAGTGATCCGAACGACCCCGAACGACAAAACGGGTCACACCAGTGCGTTCGAAACGTCGATTTTACTTAAGGGAGAAGTTCATTTCACTACGATAACGTGTTCAGCAAAAAAGATGCGGAGAGTGAAAAATAATTATATTATTATTATTATTATTATTATTATTCTTCTTCTTCTTCTTCTTCTTCTTCTTCTTCTTCTTCTTCTTCTTCTTCTTCTTCTTCTTCTTCTTCTTCTTCTTCTTCTTCTTCTTCTTCTTCTTCTTCTTCTTCTTCTTCTTCTTCTTCTTCTTCTTCTTCTTCTTCTTCTTCTTCTTCTTCTTCTTCTTCTTCTTCTTCTTCTTCTTCTTCTTCTTCTTCTTCTTCTTCTTCTTCTTCTTCTTCTTCTTCTTCTTCTTCTTCTTCTTCTTCTTCTTCTTCTTCTTCTTCTTCTTCTTCTTCTTCTTCTTCTTCTTCTTCTTCTTCTTCTTTTTCTTCTTCTCCTAATTTTTTCTTCTTTTTTTTCTCTTTCTTCTTCATCTTCTTCTTCTTCCTTTTTCTCGGCCAACTCCGACGCTGAGATCCTGCCATTCGTCGGACCTCTTTCTCGTCGATCGCCAGCGTCGTATTTATGCCGGAGCAAAATCAGTGAGGGGAGCTTAATATTTTGGGCTCTCCTCCGCGTTTCTTTTGCTCTCGGTGCGTACTATCGGCGGGTTAACTCCTCTACCTCGCCGTCCTACCTTCCCGACGATCGGATACTTTGTCGGAGCACCTCGACATCATCGGACAGCGAGCGACATCGTTGTTCGAGGAGGTGCTTTCCTTTGCAAGGAAAACTTCCCCTCTTTCACCTCCACTGAGCGACCCTTCTCGAAGGTATATTTTGGTTTTAATTTTATATGCCAAAATTATTATTTTTGGATACTTTGCACTCACTGATTCCTATCTCCTATTCTCCTCATTGCATGATTCAGTGTGGGATACACTTCAGCACAGACTCGACGTCGACGGATTGGAGCAAGTAAAGAGAACGCGCCTGCAACCTTTGCAGTGGTGAGATCCTCTAAACTCCTAGCTAGCCCTAGGTTTAGTGGTGTCTAGGTGTGTGTGTTCGATCGCCCACACGGGGTGCGTATGTCAGCATGGGTCGGCGCATCAACGTACCTATGTGATTAATCGTTGATTTCCTAGAATTAGCCGTTAGGTTAGTACTTCCTGTGCATCCTGTCCAAAACCAAACACCCCCCGTAGAGCCGAGTGTCTCCATTTTGTTGTGAGCCTTAGCACAAGTCACTCCCCTTGCTTTGGGTTTCCCCAGCTTTACTTGGAGAAGCCAGAGAGTCAAACTTGGCAAAGAGAGAGAAGCTTCGTAGCTGGCTCGCTTTGCAAAGTCTGGAGGAGTTTGCGAAATGGAAAAGCTTTGTAGCTAGCACATTTCGCTACGCCGTGGAAAGTTTTCCCTTCGGAGATCCGAGGAAAAAACTCCCCATATTCTCACACCAAAGCTGGAAGTGGCAATGTCGCATATCCAAGGGTCTAAACCTTAGGTTTTCTAGGTGAGGTTGTTAGTACGAGGGTGGTTCGCTATCATATGTGGTCATATGCACCTTGTTATTTGCATGTGCATATCTTGCATGTTACATATTGTATGTCATATATCACACTTGCACCTGCACTCTGCACTTTGCATTTGTATTTGCACTTACACCTTGCACCTTGTGTTGCACTTGCACTTCACGTTGCACTTGCACCTTGTATCTTGCACTTGCATCGGCACCACTTGTGCCTCAATCGGTCGCCCCGGACCGGTCGACACCACTTGTGGCTCCGTTGGTTATCCCGAATCGGTCACATCATTTGTGTTTCAGCTGGCTACCCTGGCTCGGTTGGTACAGCACTTTGGATTGATCAGATTTTCCATCCCGATCGATCGACCACTTGCTCCTTTACATGTTGTGTATGTGCATGTACATGTTTGTTTGCATGATCGACATCATCAACTTGAGTTGCATTCTTTCGGGTCACTGCCTTACCGACATACCCTCCTTTTGGGCCCCTGTTGTTACTACATGCCTACCCCCGGGTCACTGCCTTACCGGTATACCCTCTTTTCGGGCCCCTACCGCTACGACATGCCCACCTTTGGGTCACTGCCTTACCGGTATACCATCTTTTTGGGCCACTACCGCCACGTCATGCCCACCTTTGGGTCACTGACTTACCGGCATATCCTCTTTTCGGGCCCCTGCCACTATGACATGCCCATTCCTACGAGTCACTGCCTTCATGACATATCACTGCCTTCATTCACTGCCTTCATGACATACTCTTTATCACTACTTGTATGTTTTGATTTGCTTGCATTAGCATGTTTTCATGGATAGCGAGCAAGGTTCATTAGGTGAGTGACCCCATGTTGGTCGTGACGCCTTAACAAGCATTGTTTGCTGGGTTGATCCCAATGAGCAATGCGTGTTAGGTCATCGGGATTGACACGAGTATGACTATGCTAAAGATCTAATAGATCTAACTCGTGCCATCATTCTTTGTGACACCCTTTAGATCCTTTGGATCTTTAGGATGGGGCCGGTATGACGACCCCGTCAAAGTCATACTATAACTAGACATACCTCTCACTTAGATACTAGGTTAACACACCTTTCGTTAGATGGTATGCTAGGCTAGGACCTAGGGTGCTAGGTAGTATTTTTGATACTTGACTATTGTTTTATGTTGGATTGGTTGCCCTAGCCAGACATCTTTTCTTTGCATTATGCTTGTGGTGTGTCTGCATGCTACATATGTATGGTAAGGGAGCCATGCCAATTTTCATACACACACACAGATACCGCTATGGGGGGAGCAAGTAATGATTTCTGACCCTTTTGCTTGCAGGTGCTATTAGCTCCCCCCACTTTTAAGGCATGGCTCATAATACGTTATGTGTATGTCATTTTCCCGCTGACACATGTTTCCATGCAGGATTGAGTTTTTTTTTTCTTTTCTCTATGTATTTTTTAGAGTCTAGGAGAGTTCTGTAGCAGAAATAAGATACGGGCACGGGTTCCGAGACATTAGCACGGGAACCACGTGGAGGGGACCAGGAGTGTATCTTAATTCTGCGTTTTATATTGATGTATAGAATTAGGACCAAGCATGTATATGCGGAGTCCGACCCCCCTTTTCTTTTCTGAGATATGTTGCCGACCCAGCAGCACCAGCCTATTTATTATTTTAGTTTGACTTGTTTTACTTTTTTTTTGCATCATGTTGCTTGTCTGCACTTGCATGCATTTTTCTCATTTTATTTCTGTATTTTATCTGGGATTTCACGATACAACATAGGCTCATTAAGAACCCTAATTAAGGACCCTAAAATTGAATCCTAAATAAAATATTCAAGATAATTAAAATTTAGGATTAAAAAATTCAGGAAGATAATTAAGATAATTAAAATTTAGGATTAAAAAATTCAGGATTTAAAAATTGCAACATTTACTTTCCTGCATATATTAAAAGGACCTCCATAATACTTAGGACTATTCCAGATAACTGCATTCATATTTGCATGTCCCGAGGAGGAGTCCCTGTACTTTTCCAACCTGACTGACCCAACATACCTTCATATATGTGGTTGTCTAGTGCTCCTAGGGTGTTAGAAGGCTCCCCGGCCCAGATGAGGTGTAAGTCCTTTTGTTTGGACAGCTTTGTAGCTGAACCTCCACTTCTCCTTCTTTTCTGAGGTATCCTTTCTATTTCGGTAAGTATAAGTGCCACCTCCTGGAGCTCCAGCTTGTAGTCATAGGATAGAGTTTCCTTCCTTTGACCTTAGGGCTACTGAGGTGCCCATGG
>NW_018165137.1:66464-75181 GCF_001263595.1 Phalaenopsis equestris | reverse complement strand
CTGGGAGTGCTCTTGACCCCAGAACAGGTACATACCCCTGACTCTCTGGTTATGGGTAGTCTATGTAAATACTTCTTTTGCCGATATTGGTTTAAGGCAGTTTAAGCTGCTTTCACCCGATCTTGTTTGGACACTCTTAACCTATACTTGCGAGGTTTACCGCACGTAGGCTCTCCACGTTTTACTTTTTTTCTTGTTTGTCTCTTTATTGTATGTCCCTTCTTATTTAATTCCTCTCCTCTTTGAATCATTTATATGGCACGGAAGGGAGATTTATTCGAATGGGGGGAAGTATACGATGATTAACAAGCTGGCGACTCATTTTAAAATAGAAAAGAGAGAAATGAACGGAAACACAAACACAGACATCTGGGTTCAATCCAAATGAAACCAAACTTAATTAAACCCTAATTTGGTATAAACCCCAATTAGACCTAATTAACCACCTTAAGCCTTAATTACATTAGGCCTAGGTAATCTTAAACCCTAATTTGGTCTAAACCCCAACTAGACCTAATTAACCCCTTTTAAGCCTTATTTACATTAGGCATAACAAATAAACCTTAATTAGTTCTAAACCCCAATTAGACTTAATTAACCCTTTTTAAGCCTTAATTACATTAGGCTTAACACAAATAAACCCTAATTAGGTATAAATCCCAATTAGACCTAATTAACCCTTTTTAAACCTTAATTACATTAGGCTTAACAAAAATAAACCTTGATTAGATCTAAACCCCAATTAGACCTAATTAACCCCTTTTGAAGCCTTAATTACATTAGGCTTAACACAAATAAACCCTAATTAGGTCTAAACCCCAATTAGACCTAATTAAATACTTTTAAGCCGTAATTACATTTGGCTTAACACAAATAAACCCTAATTAGGTATAAAACCGAACCTAATTAATCACTTAAGCCTTAATTACATTAAGCTTAAATAAAATTAAACCCTAATTAGGTGTAAACCCCAATTAGACCTAATTAACCACCTTAAACCTTAAAAACTTTTGGTTAGACCAATTAAACCCAATTAGGTATAACCCAAGTTTAGATATAATTAATTGCATTAATCCTTACTTACATTAGGCTTAATTAACCTCAAAACTAATTAGGTCTAACCAAACTTTCGACCTAATTATTTTAGTTAAACCTTAATTACATTAGGTTTAATTAACCCTAAACTCCAATTAGGTCTAACCCTAATTTAAACTAATTAATATAATTAAACATTATCCATATTAGGTTTAATTAAACCTAATTTGGTCTAATATCAATTAGACTTAATTAAACCCTTAAAGTCTTAACTACATTAGACTTAAGTTGACCCAAACCCTGATTAAGTCTAAATCTCAACTAAACTTAAATCATTTCATAACTTAGGTTCGACCCACATTGAACCTAAGTCAACAAAAACCTTAGGTTCAATCCATATAGAGCCTAAGTTGACCATAAGTCTAACCTACATTAGACTTAACTAAATCAATCATAAGTCCTACCTACATAGGCCTTAGAACTATTTTAAACCTTAGGTTCAATCCATTTTGAACCTAAACCAATTTTAGATCCTACTTAAATTGGACTTAAACCATCTTAAGCTTTAAGTCCTACTTACATTGGATTTAAATCGTTTTTAACCTTAGGCTCTACCTACATTGAACCTAAACCATTACGAAGGTTCTACCTACATCATGTCATACCATAGGCTCTACTTATACTGAACCAAAACCATTTTGTAGGTTCTATCTACATTCTACCTACATCATTTCATACCTTAAGTTCTACCTAAATTGGAACTTAAACCATTTCCAATCTTAGGTCCTATCTAAATTGGACTTAAATCATCTTCATACCTTAAGTTTTAAACAAATTGAATCCAAATGACATAAATCCTTAGGTTTTACCCACATTAAAACTAGATCTTAGGTCTAATCTACTGGAACTCAATCAAACTTCCTTAGGTCTAACTGACATCAGACCTAAGATAAATGACATAATAATTCAACTCATCAACCCATCAACATAAACACAGAATGACATAAAATTTATTTTAAAATACATTAAAACTTAAACTTGAACCTAAAAATACAATTAGGTTTGAGAAGATATTTTGAAGGAGGTAAGCCATGGTTGCTAACAAAATATCATTCAAACGCTTATAGCTAATCAAACCGCAAACATAATGACCAGGGATGACGGAAACATGGGATCCTAATCGGGTCATCCCAAAAAAAAAAATAAACTACAAAATAAAAAAATACAATCAATTAATAAATCATAAACAACCTACAATTTTCCAACCCCTAAAATCTGAATAAGACATTAAAACTTAAACATTAAAACTTAAATTGAACCCCTAATGAATAAAGTTCACCGAATTCAACTTAAACAATTTAGATTTATGAAGATTTCTTGAACGACGCAATATAAGGCTGCTGATAAGAATCTTTTGGTTCTGGTTTAAACACCTTTCAGACTAAGTAGATTTGAATACTTTACGACCCCGGGACAACGGAGCCATAGACATCTTGACCGGGTCTTTTAAAAATTTATTCAACCAACTAAATTGACAAATTTAATCATGATTTCATGCTAATTATTTTCTCTTTTAAAGGTTTATTGAAGACAGAAAAAAAATTTCAATTTAGATTTACTTTGCATGTTATTATTGGTATGACTTTATTTTTGTAGGACGACATTCTGAAGTGGAAATGGTGAACCTTAAAACAACAAAATAAAATGACGACAACAAAATAAAACAACAATAACAAAAATAATGACTACAAAATAATAAAACCTCAAAAGAAAATGACAAAAAAATAACAAAACCTCAAAATAAAATGACAACAAAAAAACATTGACAGCAAAAAAACAAAATAACAAAACCAAATGACACATATAAAATAAAAACATGACAAAACAAGATGACATTAACAAAAGTAAAACTACAAAACTAAACCTCTATGGTAGAATCAGATTCTTAGAAACCTATTACCCTAGGCTCAAGTATTGATGCTTTTTTCCTTGATCTTGACATTAAATTTCTTAGAAGAACAAGTGCTAATGTTAATTAGAAGTTTTCTTAGACAGCCTTGTCTGTTTAATATGTAATTAACAATAGGAGTTTGCTCCTATAGGAGAATGAAGAACTTGGAAAATATGTCTAGTTATTAAGTTTTTCATGTAGTTTTCCATGTACAAGAATTTATTTTCTCTATAATGATCACCATAATGAAAATAATCCTGTCATTTCCTTTTTCTACTATTCTATATTTCTTGCTCTTTTCTTCTTTCTCTGAGTTTCTTATCGGAGGACCCTTCACATAATCCATAAGAATAAGTTCTTTGGAGTTTAAGGCAATAAAATAAATAAACTGAGTGGCGACTCCTTTTGATAATGATATCAAACCAACAAAATGGCTATGTGAATTGGCGGCGACAGACCATGATACACCAAAATAATATGATGTTTTACATATACATTTTATGCTTATTTTTGGTGATATTACACTTTAAAGAATGTTATTTTCATGTTTTTATTGTAAGTGTATCAATTATAGGCATTTAGAGCAAAAGTAGCAAAAATGATGAAATTTTGAGGCAAAACAGTGAATTTTGGGATTCTGGCACCTAAAGTGCCAGATTAGGGCCTGAAGCGCCAGATTGGCGCGTGAAGTGCCACTTTACAAAGATCTGGCACATGAAGTGCTAGATTGGCACCTGAAGCACCATTTCATGGAGAGCTAGTGTCAGAAGTGCCAGATTTGGAACCCAGAATAACGCAGTTTTAAGCAGGTTAGCGCCTTAAGCACCAGAACCAACACATGAAGCTCCAGAGACGACTTTTTTGCAAATTAAGTAGGTTTGGGATGAATTTTGCACAAATTTTGAATGAAAACTTGTTATAAACACCACATGGAGTGATTTAATGCATTTAAACACTTTGGAAGGTTCCTTTATAAATGGATATGTCTCTTGGATCAATAGACGTGTCTTTTGAATTCAAAAGGTTTGAATTTTGGATAAAATTTTGAAGGGAATTTTCAATTATTCTTGGAGGGAGGCAACCTTTAATAAAGGAGAGGGAAGTCTAGGGCAAAGTGTGTGGCATATAAGGGGGGAGAAAGAGAAAGAGAGAGAGGCATGAGAGAGAGAGAAAGTCAAAGGCTTAGAGACCTCTGAGAGTGTTGGAGAAGGAGAAAAGTGAGAGATTTCTTCTTCTTACATTTCTAAGAGAGAATTGAGAGTGCCTGTAAAGAGGGAAAGTGCTTGAAGAGAACTTCTAGGGATTTGCTTGGGAAGGATTGTGGATAAGCTATGTCTTTTATTTTTTTATTTTTGTAAACTTATTTTTATATATGAAATCCATATTTTGTTGTATACTTCTCAGGAATTCTGAGTAGTCTTATTTATCCTTCTCCCTGTAATGAGATTTGGTTTTGTGAAGATATGATTTTGTTTTATACGGTTTTAAATGTCAATAATTTGTGATGATTTGAACTCTGATCTTCATTTACTTTTTGGTCTGACCAATTGAAATGCTAAAATGTGTTGAGAAACATATGTTCCAAAAGGGATATGATTTGTACAACATAGGGAGAATCACATTTGATTTCATGGGAGAGGATTTCATCCATGGAGTTGAGTGTAAATAAATAGGGAAATAAACTTTGTTAGATGCAGAATTTAAGATTTTAATGTGACAGATTAAAATCCTAAATTTGGTCTAGTTGATTTGAAACTGATGCGAGATTGCTAGCCCTCAGTTGAGGGAGTAATGGGAGATCTGAAGGGGCAGCCGATATCCTCCCAGCCTAACCACAGAATTATGGACCAAACTCTGGATTAGCAGTGTTCTTTATGCACTTGGAAGAGGTTAAAGAATAGGATTGCTCATTTTTGGCACAAAACAATTTATATATATATATTTTCAAATGATTTTAATTTATTCACAATCCATATAATCATTGTAAAGGGGAAGGATGCTTTCTTAAATTTGAACTCTTTTTCACAAAAACTTTGTTTAGTTTTCATAAGTTTACTTTTGAAAGTTTAGCAATTAGTTTAATTAAATAAGTCTTTTACTGCATTTTATTTGGCATTCACTCTATTACCTTATTTCAAATTTCACACTTCATTTTTTAGTTTAGTTTAAATTGTAGTTTAAATTATAATCGTAAGAATTTACTTATAAGCATTTCCAACTTTTCTGTTGGATTAATATCTAGGACACCATTAGAGCCCTTTATTACTTGAGCAATATGTATACTTGTGTTATTTTTAGGGGATTTGGCAGTTTAAAAGTTTTTAATAGATCAAACTACTTTCACTAATGTTATTTTTATTTGGAGTAAATTGCATATTAATTATTATATCTATCTTGTGTATTTTGTAATATTGAAAAATATTTGCAAAATTAACACACTAAATCTACTAGCATCAAGTTTTTGGCGCCACTGCCGGGGAAGTAACAAAAATTATGTTTATTTATGCGTAGTGTCAGATCTGAATTTAAGATCTAAAAATTTAGTTCCTTACAATTCAGAGTTAGAAAGAACAATTAGAAAAATTTGAAAACACCAATAAGAGATAGATTATTTTAGTAACGCTAGAAATGAAAATGAGAGTACTTTAAAATATTATGTTAATCTGAGATGGCTTGCAATTTGAGTAACGCTAGAAATGAAAATGAACATCATCAGAGACCTTTAAAATATTATGCTAATCTTACAGTAGATGAAATTCATTTGAGTATACAAAATTCTGTTGTAGCTGTCAATTCATTTGAGCTTAAATCTGCTATTATCCAAGTGGTACAAAACAATCAATTTGAGAGAACACCAACTCAATCAGTTTGGGGGAACACCTACTAAAGATCCTAATTTACATCTTGTTTTTTAGAATTGTGTGTTACTTTTAAATATGATGTAGTGTTGAATGATGCTGTCAAACTTAGAATTTGTCCTTTTTCACTAAGGGATAAAGCTAAGATGTGGTTAAACTCATTAGTATTTGGATCAATCAGAACTTGGGGAGACTTATCATAAAAAATTTTATCTAAATATTTTCCACCATAAAAAACTGTTAAGCTTATAAATGATATTACATCCTTTTGTCAGTTTGAAGGGGAATCAATTTATGAAGCTTGAGAAAGATTTAAATATCTCCTTAGAAAGTGTCCACACCATGTATTTCCAAATTGATTAATAATTCAAAATTTTTATAATAGATTGTTTAGATATCTTAGATTGATAATTGGCGTTGTTGTTGGTGGATCATTAATGTCAAAACCATTTAATGAAGCATATTCTTTAATTGAAGAAATACTACTAATAATTTTCAATGGCCCTCTAAAAGGGTAAATCCAAAAAATGTAGCTAGTATTCATGACTCTGATGCAATATCTATGTTATCTGCCCAAAAAGGTGATATATCAAAGAAGATAGATCAATATGGAATGAATTATTCTCAGACATCACTTATGCTTGAAGAAAACTCATTGGGACAAATGATAAAATCTTAATCTTCTTATGAGACCTTAAATGCGATAAATAATTAAGTTGTGAATATTGCAAAATCAATGAGATAACCTGCAAAAGAGCAAGAGATTAAATGCTTCAGAATGGATATCAAAGAATATTTAAACCGTAAATATTTCAAGAAGACATTTGAAAAGGAATATGTGGAATATAAAGATGAGGATAAAATTCAAGATGAATCTATGGAAGTGAGTAATGAAGATTTGAATTATGTCTAGGAAAAAATTGAAATGTTAGATTCTACTAAAAGTAATAAGATTTTGATTTCATCTATCAAGAAACCTCTAGAACTATAATTGAAAACACTTCCTACACATTTAAAGTATGCATTCTTAGGAGATTTATCTACATTACTTGTTATAGTATCCTTAGAATTAATTGATGCGCAAGAACAATAGTTGTTGAAAACTTTCAGAAGATATAAGAAAGCATTTGGATGGACATTAGCTAATATTAAAGGAATCAATTCTTCAATTTATATGAATAGAATTTATTGAAAGATCAACACGAACCAAAAGTTAGTCCTCAAAGGAAATTGAATCCTATGATAAAAGAAGTTGTTAATAAAGAGATTTTAAAATGGTTAGAAGTTAGAATAATATATCCTATTTTAGACTGTGCTTGGGTGAGTCCAATTCACTGTGTTCCAAAGAAAGGAGGTGTGACTATAGTGACAAATGAGAATAACAAATTAATACCAACAAGATAAGTCAACAGATAGTGGATTTGCATAGATTATAGAAAATTAAATTCTCCCACCATGAGGGATCATTTTTCTTTACTCTTTTCGGACCAGATGTTGGATAGGCTGGTTGGGCACAGATAGTTTTTTTCTAGATTGATATACCAGTTATCATCAAATATCTATTACCCCAGAGGATCAAGAGAAAATAACATTTACTAGTCCTTATGGAACTTTTACTTTTCGGTGAATGTCCTTTGGATTATGTAATACACCTGCAACATTTCAAAGATGTATGATGTCAATTTTCAATAGTTTAATTGAAAAAGGGATTGAATTCTTTATGGATGATTTTTATGTATTTGGAACTTTATTTGAAATGTGTCTAAATCATTTAGGAAAAGTTATAGAACAATGTGAAAAGACTAATCCCGTATTAAACTGGGAAAAATGTCAATTTATAATTGGAGGAATTGTACTTGGGCATAAAATTTCAAGAAATGGCATGGAAGTTGATCCTGCAAAAATTCAGGTTATATCAAACTTACCTCCACCTACTAATGTAAGAGGAGTTAGGAGCTTTTAGGACATGTTGGATTTTATAGGAGATATATTAAAGGTTTTTGAAAAATTACTAAGTCATTTTACAACCTTCTGGAAAAAGATACAAAATTTGACTTTAACTAAGATTGACTTAAAGCCTTTGAAACTTTAAAGGAACAATTGATCACTGCTCCTATAATTGTTTCACCTGATTAGGAGAAACCTTTTGAATTAATGTGTAATGCTAGTGATTATGCAATTGGAGTCGTTTTAGGGCAAAGATATGATAAGTTTTTAATACCATATACTATGCTAGTAAGACTCTTAATGATGCTCAAATTAACTACACCACTACTGAAGGAGAGTTATTAGCCATTGTTTATGCTTTTGATAAGTTTAAGTCATATCTAATTGGAGCTAAATGTGTTGTGCATACTGACCACTAGACTATTAAATATTTAAGGCAAAATAAGGATGCGAAACTAAGATTAATTAGACGGACTTTTGATGCAAAAGTTTGATTTTGTAGTAGTTGATAGGAAATGGACTGATAATCAAACTGTTGATCATCTATCTAAGCTAGAAAAGGAAGAAATACTAGATTTGGAAAAAGAGATTAATGAAACTTTTCTTGATGAACAACTTTATGTTGTAAAATGATGGGAAATATTGTGGTATGCTCACATTGTGAATTATATTGTTAGTGGTATTTTACCATATGGATTGACAAAACATCAGGAAAAGAAATTCATTCATGATGCAAAATTTTATTTTTGGGTACAAATAATGTAAAGATTTAGTGATGAGAAGATGTGTGCCTTATAAAGAAATTTAAGAAATTATCCAAAAATGTCATGATTTTGAATTTGGAGGTCATTTTGGGAATGAGTGAACTATTCATAAAATTTTGCAATCTGGATTTTATTGGTCTACACTATTTGGAGATGTTAATA
>NW_018165137.1:63078-65620 GCF_001263595.1 Phalaenopsis equestris | reverse complement strand
TATTCAACATTGGCTGCACATTAGGAATACCCTTGAAGGTGGATGCTGCTACATACAATAAAGCAAGGTCAGCTATTGCAAGAATTTTGGTGGAGAGGGATGTAACTCTACCTGATGTCAAGAGGATCTGTATTGGAGACTTATTGAAGGGGTTTTGGCAAGATGTTGTCATGGAGCAAAGACCCCATTACTGTTCTCATTGCAAGATGTTTGGCCATAATAGGGATAAATGTTGCAGGCTTCACCTACCTAACAGAAGGAAAACAACATATACACAACCAGAACCAACCACTGAGCACACTTATCTACTGAGAGAGAACAGCAAAGAAGACTATCCTGAGAACCCCAAGGAGGCTGGGATTGCTAACACAAACATCCCAACTATTAATCAAAGCACTCCCCAGGCTCAGCCAGATGTGATCTCTCTTGATAAGAAGGGTGAAACCGTGGGTGAGACTGTGGAGATAGGAAATATTGAGAATGAGACTATTTCAGTGAAAGACACTTTAAAGGTTTCAACAAAGGCAGCAAAGAACACAAGGGACCAGGAGGCTAGAGAGGAGGTGGCACCCCTTACAGATGACATAGTCATAGAACTAAACAAAGAATTGGATTCAGAATGGCAGATTCAAAAAACCAGGAAGAAAAGAAGCTCTAAACAAGAAGAATTGAAAAAAGGAAAGGAAAAGGAATTAGCTTTAATGGAAGATCACAGCACCCAAAGAAGAGGAAGCAAACTAAGGGGAAGGAATAGATCCAGATTTCCAAATTCCAACCCTCCACCTTCCCTCCCTCCCCATGATCAACATGCTATGTTGGAATATAAGGGGGATTGCAAACCCCTTATCTCTAAAAAGATTAAAATACTTAAACAAAAAATACAAATTCTGGTTCTTAGCCATTTTGGAACCCATGGTCCATATTAACACTAAGAACATAGCAAAAATGTTTCCTGGTTTTAACCTCTTCACTAACCTAAACAGCAAAATTTGGGTTTTCTGCAGGAAAGAAATGAAGTGCTCTATCTTAGTCAACCATCAGCAAATCCTTCATAAGAGCATTAGTACTCAAGGAATTGATGGATTTGCCTCTTTTGTTTATGCAGGAAGCTCCAAAACAGCTAGATCTGAGTTGTGGGAGACATTTCAGCACATTCAAGGCTCTACTGATAAAGCTTGGATTGTGGGAGGAGATTTCAATTGTATTTCATCACCTGCTGAAAGGAGGGGGTAGAACCCCCAATCCTA
Source organism: Phalaenopsis equestris (assembly GCF_001263595.1). Lineage (NCBI taxonomy): Eukaryota > Viridiplantae > Streptophyta > Magnoliopsida > Asparagales > Orchidaceae > Phalaenopsis > Phalaenopsis equestris. Next base: position 64,373 of record NW_018165137.1, on the reverse strand, counting down.
TCATCATGTCAAACTTCAATGACAATATTCAAAACACTGGCTTATTTGACATGGGATATAGTGGACCTGCCTTCACATGGAGAAGGAAGAACCTGTGGGAAAGACTGGATAGAGTATTAGCAAATGACCACTGGATCCAGAATTTTTTGCAAACCACTATCACCCATTTAAGCCTTGCTAGATCAGATCACAGACCTTTGGTTATCACCATTGGCCCAAAGAGCTGCTGTCAGAAGGGTGCTTTCAGATACCTAAATGTATGGTCACAGCACAAGGATTTCTTGAAAGTTGTTAAGGAGAACTGGAAAAATGAGTTACATCCTGATCCATTCATCTGCTTGTGGCAAAAACAAAAAAAGGTTGGTACTGCCCTCAAAAAGTGGAGTTGGAACACCTTTGGAGATCTGATGAAGGCTGTGGATAAGGCTGAACAAGAATTGCAGAAACTGGAGGACGAGCACAGCAAAGGAAACATTGACGATAACTCCCTTTTAGAGGCCAATGAGAAAGTTCTTGCTGCCATAAATTAGCAAGAACATTTCCTTAAACAAAAAACTTCCAAAACTAAATTTACTGAAGGGGATAGAAACACAAAATTCTACATGCTTGCATCAATTATCAGAGGAAATGCAACACAATTCACTGCATTAAAGATCAGAATGGTAACTGGCTTAGGAAGGAGGAGGAGATTGCTGAAAGTGCTGTGTCATATTGCCAACAACTCATGAAGGATGACACTACTGATAGAGGTCATATAAATAAACACTTGTTCTCACAAAGCAAAAAATTTACTGCCAATTTAAAGCTGACTGATATTCCTGAGGAGGAGGAGATTAAGAGAGACTTGATGTCTATTGACAGCAGCAAATCATCTGGTCCTGATGGATTTACTGCAGACTTCTACAAGAAAGCTTGGGAGGAAATCAAGGTGGAAACTATACAAGCTATTCAACACTTTTTCAAAGGCCACCCTCTCCCTAATTATTTCAATGCTTCTTCAATTGTTTTCATTCCAAAGAATTCTATTAAAAATTGTTGAAAACACTTCAGAACTATAAGCCTTACCAATGTGATCAGTAAAATTATCAGTAAAATTTTGGTGAGCAGACTCCAACCAGTTCTACCCCAACTTATCAGCATCAATCAAGCAGCTTTTGTGAAAGGGAGAAGTATAAGAGACCAAATTTTACTAGCTCAAGAACTCTTACAAGACTTGGAGAGACCTTGCAGAGGAGGAAATGTCATTTATAAACTGGACTTACAGAAGGCTTATGATATGGTCAATTGGGAATTCA
>NW_018165137.1:61642-61954 GCF_001263595.1 Phalaenopsis equestris | reverse complement strand
CCCAATTAGTCAGAGGTAGAATCAAACAGACACAGTTTGATGAGGTTATAGACAAAATCAATTCCACCCTTCAGGGGCGGACTAGCTCATTCTTATCTAATGGGGGTAGGATCACACTTCTAAAGAGCATCCTCACATATTTTCCATCCTATCTAATGCAAATGAACATCTTGAAAAAGTCTTCTCAGAGATTATTAGAAGGGATCTTCAATAGATTTCTATGGGCTGGCCAAAGGAAGCAAAAACACTGGACAACTTGGGCTAAGGTGTGTAAACCCTTTGAGGAGGGTGGGTTAGGCTTCAAGTCCTTCC
>NW_018165137.1:49306-61417 GCF_001263595.1 Phalaenopsis equestris | reverse complement strand
GGAGAGATCAATTTCTGGAAGGATAACTGGTGCCCTGCTGATCAATTGGAGCCCCTACAGAATGGAAAAGATGAAGAGTTACTGGTTAAAAGACTGTTAGAATGGTAATGAGTGGTCTGAGGATGCTTTGAACAAAGTCTTGCACTATTCTGCTGCTAGAAGTATCTCTAAAATCCTGTTTGATAGAAATAGAAAAGACTAACTTCAGCTCATCAAAAGAACCAGATCCAGCATTTCAAAGGACATATACAATAGCTTATTCAAATGGGAAGATTGCAAGTGGAATATCAGTAAATGCCAAAAATTCTTAACCCCTTCCATGTTGTTCTTCTCTTGGAGAGTTCTAAATGATCTAATCCCAACAGATGACATTTTGAAGCTGAAAGGATTAAAAGGCCCCTCAAGATGTCACCTATGCAATAATAATCAAGAATCCAGTGATCACCTCTTTTTCAGATGTAATTTTTCTAGGGAGGTTTGGAATGTCCTGATCTCTAACAGCAACCTGAACCTGTTGAATGTGGCTGGACCGCTTGAGAGCCTGACAGGCTATCAAGCTGATGTCCCTCCCCTTCATCGTTGCTTGGTTTATTTGAAATGCTAGGAACAAGGTGAAGCATGAGGACAGTGTGACTCATTCTGTTGCTGTGGCAGCAAACTGCCATGCCTATTTACACAAGCTGATAAATTGGAAGAAGTTCCCTCAAATTTTGAAGGCTATGACTAATATTGATACCCAACATCCTATGGTTATCAAGTTCAGATGGGAGAAGCCCCCTTACCCTTTCATTAAAATAAATACAGATGGAAGCGCTTCACAAATAGGAAAGCTGGTATTGGAGGTATCTTGAGAGATCACACAGGTAAAGTTTTGTTTTATTTCAAGGCCCCTATATTGCAGAAGATGCTTTGGAAACAGAAGCTGCTGCCCTTTATTGGGCTTTAAAATTTGCCAAGGAAGTTAAGTGGGTTTGCATTATTGCTGAAGTGGACTCTTCTCATCTGGTGGAGCTGATCACTGCCACATCTTCCCCCCTGGCACATCAACAAGTGGATCTACAAAATTAAGAAGATCATCAATGAGATCAGTTTCCAAATAAAGTTTAATTATAGGGAAGCTAATAGGCCTGCTAATTTCTTGGCTTTGGAAAGCTCAAACCTGAGCCATGCTGTGGTCTCAACTATTCTCCCTCTCCCTCTACAAATTTTAACACAAGGAGACAAACTTCAAATTCCTTACATCAAAATTCAGAACTGAAATTCTGGGCTCCCCTCTGAGGCTTCAACTCTTGTTACTGATCAAGCTGGCTATCCACCTACCAGTCCTCGTCTGGCTGAATGGGAATTGTTATTTGTTAATATCATGCATATATATATATATATATATATATATTTGTCTACCACACACACACACACATATATATATATATAGAGTTGTTTTAATGTCCTTTTGATAGAGTCCTGTATGTTTGAGGTTGGGTATCCCTTGGAGGGTGCTATGTGAGTTTTTTTGTTTGAGTTAGGGAACCCTCCCTGTATTGTAATCATTTTTATTATCAACATGCAAGGAGCCGAATAATGCTCCTTTCACCAAAAAAAAAATAATAATTTAGAAAATGGAAGTGATCGGTGTTAAAGAATAGGTAATATTTCAAAAAGAAATGAAATGCCTCTAAATTTTAATTTGAAAATTGAAATTTTTGATGCAGTGGGATTAGATTTTATGGGACCATTTATACCTTCATTCGAAGAAGTGTATATATTGATTGTAGTGGATTATGTTTCAAAATAGATTGAAGCAATCACTTTACCTCAATGTGATGCTCTGAATTTTTCAAAATTTTTAATTAAAAATATTTTCACAAGATATGGAATGTTGAGAGTAATCATTACCGATGGAGGATCTCATTTTAGGAATGCAAAAATTGCAAGGTTGGTGGGAAAATATAATATAATGCATAAAATTACAACTGCTTATCATCCCCATACTAGTGGTTTGGTAGAAGTATCTAATCATGAAATTAAAAGAATTTCGGAAAAAGAGTGAATTCTAATAAAATGGATTGGTCTGCTAGATTAGATACTGCATTATGGGCATACAACATAGCTTATAAGACACCTATAAGTATGTCCCCGTATAGACTAATTTTTGGGAAGACTTATCACTTACCAGTAGAATTGGAGCATAAAGCTTATTAAGCTATTAAGGAATTCAATTTCAATTTGAAAGATGTAGGTGAGAAAAGATTATTGCAATTGAATGAGCTACAAGAAATTTGGAACGAATCTTACGATAATGCTCGGATTTATAAGGAAAGAATGAAAAAATGGCATGATCAAAAGATAATTAAAAAGAATTTAAAGTTTTATAGGAAATTTTATTATACAATACAAGACTGAAATTATTTCCTAGAAAACTGAAGTCCAAGTGGAAAGGGCCATTCTGAATTGTAAAAGTATATCCCTATGGAGGTGTAAATATTGAAGATCCCAAAACTAGAAGGATATTTAAAGTGAATGAGCATAGATTGAAACCATTTTTTGATGGTTAAAGACCAATTTTTAAAGATACAGTAATGTTGAATCACCCAGAATAAAGACTGGGAATGTCAGGCTGACGACATTAAACTAAGCGCTTTGTGGGAGGCAACCCATATTTATCATTGTTTATTTTTTTGCTTTTATGCTTTTGTTCAAAATATTTAATGTATATTTATATTTGTACTTTTATAAATTTTTATATTTGAGAAATTTTAAATTGAAAAAATATTTAAAAACATCTTTATTTACCTAATTTTATGGAAGGTTTGAGAATTTATTGGATCAAAATCGAAATGGCAAATTTTTGGAACTGGTGCCTGATACACCATATTGGTGCATGAAGCGCCACATTCTAGAGAGCTGGCGCTTGAAGTGCCACTACAACAAAAATGACTTAAAACATTTCAAAAGGCAGTATTTGGCCGGTTCTTCTTCTTATAACTCCAAAAACTGAGTCCAAAGTCCAATTTAAGGGGGAAAACGATTGAAGAGTCACTAGTTTTCAATTCCTATGGCTTCCCACTCTAAAAATTCTGCTAGATTTGGAATTTTCAATCGAAGAAAGTTTGTCAGTTTTGATGTGCAAAAGTGCATGATCGAGTTCTTGTGAAGAAGAGGCTAATCAAGAAAAGGGGATTTGTGAATCGAGGATTCAACACATCGAATACTCGAGTGGAAGAGATTATTGCGCAGAGACAATGGGAAATGCTTTGCTACACTACTACCGTCGTAGTTTTTCCTGTGGTGAAAGAGTTTTATGCAAATCTATAAGGAATCAACCAAGGAATTGTCTATGTGCGAGGCCGGTTTGTGCAATTCACTCCTTCAAGAATAAATGAAATGTTTATGATTGAAAGTGTTTCTGTTTGCCACTATGCAAATTTTACACCTACAAGAGATAATATGAATGAACTCTATTGATACCTTATAGATGAAGATGCAAATTGGGAGCCCAAAAATGATGGAAATGTAAGTTTTCTTCATCATTGTTAAATCCTGCATCTAAGGTGTGGCATTTCTTTATTGTATAGAAATTACTCCCCACTATGAAAATCAGTAAGGTAACTAAGGAGAGTGTCATTCTGAATTATTGTATTCAAACTAGAAAACCTATTGATATTGGTGCAATAATTGTGAAATTGATTTTGGGTTTGATCGTCAATGGATCTACAACTGGACTGGGACATCCATCCACTATTTTCCTACTATGCAGTCAATCGCAAGTACCTTATGAAAGTTGGGATAAAGTGCTTCTTCCTTGGAAGCTGATGGACCCAGAAATCTCTTGCAACTGTATCGGAATGGGAGATGAGAAGGATACAAATGTACTAATGCATCAAGCATTGCAGAATTCATCACCTATTCATCCTTACTTCAGTTCAAACGTACTTTTGAAAAGGATCAAGAAGATAGAAAAAGAGGTACAGAACCTTATGCATACAATTGAGAATGTTTCTAAAATGATGGATCATATGAACTGGAGGCTGAAGGAACATTTTGAACAGAAAGGTTGTATTGAAGATGGTTTGGTACGTATGTTCAAGAAATATGCTTGGATTGAGGAAGATTCAACTGAGGAATTTTCTTATAAAACCTTCTACAAATTGTACGTACACTACCAATCCATGGGAGATATCCAGGGAGACGAGAGCAAAGATGATGTTTGAATTTAATCTATGCACAAAAGGATTTGTTTAGTACTGCTTGTTTTAGTTATTGTGTTGTGTTGGATTGCATTTAATTTTATTGTTGAACTCTATTTATGTTTATGTTTAGTATTTTAATATTTATATTTCAGTGTTAGGATGTTTGGTTTGCTTTGGACACTGAATTAAATTTTGTTGGCTTGAAAATTGTTAGTTGTAATAGCGTAAATTATATATATAAAAGTGAGTTTTGTGTTGTTTGTGAAATTTTATTGTTAGAATATTTTTTAATTATGATTATAAATGTTCATTTGAGTTAATTAGAGGTTGATGTAAAGCGTATGCAACAGATTTCCTCAAGAAGCGAAATCTAGAAAAATTAAGTCATTGGCGCCCGGAGTGCCAATTGACAGAGCATTGGCGCTTGATGCGCTATATTGGCACCTGAAGTGCCAAATTCTTGAAAATTATAGATTGCCTAAAAACCATAAAATCACACAGTAGAACTCCATTTTACCTGCTTGGGTTATCTCCTACCTTTAAACCATGACCTAGGGATTCACATTGTGCGCGTTAGAGAAGATTTTGGAGGCCCGAAGATCTTAGATTTCATCTTCTCTACCTTGGTAAGAGCTTCCCTTTAACTTAGAAATTTTTGATTTTTTCCATGAATTTCTCCTACATTATGGAAAATCCAAAATTTGGGGATTTGATGAAAAAGCTTGAAGAAAACCTATGTGAAAAATTTCTTACCAAATAATCTCACTTACGGAGTTAGATTTTTGATCTTGTGATTTATTTAAATTTTATTTGAATTTTCATAGAAATTTGAATGGCTCAATGAGTAAAGAGAGGAAAGCTGATATATGATTTTAACATGAGAAAATTCATCAATTTCAAGGCCCACCACTGTTATAACACCCAAATGGAATCAAGAAAGTTAATCTAGGAATGGGCATTTGCAATCTTGGGTGGCGAGATCAAGAGGTTAATCAATGCCAGAAAGTGGGAGAGATTTTGTTACTTCACTGCAGTAGCAATTGTGCCTATGATTCAGGAATTTTATGCCAACTTGCAGTTCACCAATAAGGATCACATCCTTATGGGAGGTAAGTAAGTTGAGTTTTCTAGAGAAAAGATCAATGTTTTTTTATGGGCTAAGGAATGTATTCCATTGTGAATGTGTTGCATTTGTGATGACTGATTCATCACTTGATGAAGTGATTGCATTTCTAACTGATGGAAGTAGAGAATGGAATATTAAAAATAATAAGAAAGTTAACTTCTTCGCTTCCATGATGATTATTCAGTCAAAGGTATGACACGACTTCATCTCTGCTAAATTATTGCCAACAAATCATCTGAGCAAAGTAATGAAGGATAGAGCTGTACTTAACTTCTACATTCAGAAAATGAAGGCAGCAGATGTTGGTGCTCTTATAGTTCATCATGCTCGGAGTATAGCTAGTAGTGCTACAGCTAGTGGTTTGGGTTACCCTGCCCTGATTTTCACTTCATGTGAGCAATCAGGAGTAGAGTCCCATAGAAATGAAAAAAAGCTACAGCCATAAAATTTTATTAGGAAGCATACAGTTCAAAGAGTTGAATTGTTTGTTGAATCTAGAGGTGGAGATAGTGATAGACCCTTTACATGTGCAGTAGGGGCATCTACTTCTCACTCTACTTCACTTGAAATATTATGGAATAACTTATGATTCAACAAATGGATATAGTTAATATGCAGACCCAAATTTGAGAAATTAAAGCAAGAAATGCTTATAATGATGAGTATAAGTCGAGGAGAGTTTGGAATGATATAGCTCATCAAGAGGCTATGGTTAAAAATCTTAGGGGTGAATACAATGTGGAATTTCCAACTTGCCCCAGCTTCACTCCATATGCTCTTATTCATGATCAAGAAGAAGAAGATGATGATGAGGAGGAGGAAGGCAATGAAGATTGATATTTTTAGGAGTTTAGTTTATTTGTTTGGTTGTTTGTTTGTTTGTTATGTTGGTTGGATGTTATATGGTTGACTTTTGAAACTGATGTAGTATAAACTTTCATTATGTGTTGTGAACTTAAACTGTAATAGTAATAGTAGATTTCTACTTTTTCTGTATTTTTAGTATTTTCAATTTTTGTTTATATTTTTAGTTCTCTGCAAATCCTTTGAAATAGATTATGTTTCATTTAATGCTTTAAAGCCTGTATGCATTTTTAAAGTTAGTACTTATAGTTTACCATAGCCCTGTTTCATACTAAAAAATCCTCTACAGGTTAGTTTTTATTTTCCCGCAATTATTATTTTCTTTCACCTACTAAATTTTGTACTAAAACATTTTTAAATCACTTAAAAATTTAAGTTTAGGGTGAAAGAAAATTTTCTTTTGAAAAGAAGTAAACTAAATTTTATTTGTCCTCAATTAACTATTTCTTTAAAATTAATTTAACATGACCTGAGATATTAAGATTTAACTTCAAATGACTATACTTATGTTTGTAAACATTATGATAAATTTAGGTAAAAGTTTTTCATATTGAAGGTCAATTACAAGTTTAAAGATATTTGGTATGAAAGGATAAGAAAAGGAAATTGTATATTTGAAGTATTAAAAATTATAGAGTTTCATGTTAGAAGAAAAGAGTGAGACTTTATAAAAAATCATAAACTAATATGAATTTATAAAGTGAAGAAGGGTAAAGAGTTTTGCCTTTAAGAAGAGGATATTGAAGTTCAAAATTATTAAAGGCTATCCAGATATAGTAATCCTCACTTAAAAAAGAAAAAAAAAGGATTGAAAAGATCCTAAAAGAAAATAAAAAAATTAAAATAAAAAGAAAAGAAAAGAAAAATGAGTGAGTAGAAGTTTGAGGAGATGCCTAATCAAAAGTTAGTTTCACGTGAATCAACTTAAGGAAAAGGCTTTATTACATTTTCTAAACTTTTCTTGGGGTACTAGTAGCATTATTAGTAAAGTTTTCATAAAGTTCTTTTTCATATGAATGTTCTAAGTATCCTTGATATGACAAATTACAATTCTTCTTGAAATGAATAGAGATTCAGAAATCTTAAATTTGATTACTTAAGTATTCTTAGACTTAGAATTGAATTTTACTATTTAATTTTTTAAACTAAGGTATAGATATTATTAGTTAACCTTTATCCTAAGTCTTATGCTTTTATGAAGTAAAAGTGTCACTTGAGGGCAAGTAACATTTAAGTGGGGGATTTTGAAACACCAAAATAATATGTTGTTTTAAGTATATATTTTATGCTTATTTTTTGTGATATTGCACTTTAAAGAAGGTTATTTTTATGCTTTTGTTACAGGTGTATCAATTTTAGGAATTTGGACAAGAGTAGCAAAATGTACGAAATTTGGAACTAAAACAACAAATTTTGGGATTCTGGAGCCTGAAATGCCATTTTACAGAGAGCTGGTGCTTGAAGCACCACATTAGCACATGAAGTGCCATTTGACAGAGAGTTGGCACCAGATTTGGCACCTGAAGCGCCAAAACCCAGAATAGCGCGGTCTTAAGTAAGTTCACGCCTGAAGCGCCAAAAACAACACCAAAGATGACTTTTTTGCAAATTAAGCCGATTCGGTATGAATTTTACATGAATTTCAAAGGGACACTTGTGTTTAACACCCCATGGAGTGATTCAATGCATCTAGACACTGGATATGTCTCTTGGATCAATAGACACGTATTTTGAATTTAAAAGGGTTGACTTTTGGAAGCATTTTGGAGAGAATTTTGAATTATTTTTTGAGGGAGGTAGCCTTTAATAAAGGAGAGGGAAGTCTAGGGCAAAGTGTGTGGCATGTAAGGGGTGAAATAGAAAGAGACAAAGTCATGAGAGAGAGAGAGAGAGAAAGTTAAGGGCTTGGAGATTTTCTTCAAGGATTGTAAGAGGAGAGGGAAGACCAGAGATTTCTTCTTCATTACACTTCTAAAAGAGAATTGAGAGTGCTCGTAAAGAGGGAAAGTTCTTGAAGAGAACTTCTAGAGATTTTCTTAGGAAGGATTGTGAGATAAGTTGTGCCTTTTATTTCTTTGTTTTTGTAAACTTATTTTTATATATGAAATCCTTACTTTGTTGTATCCTTCTAATAAATTTTGAGTATTCTTCTTTATCCTTCTCCCTACAATGAGATTTAGTTTTATGAAGAATTGATTAAATGTTAATAATTTGTGATGACTTGAACTCCTATCTTCATTTACTTTCGATCTTGCCAATTGAATGTTAAAACTTGTTGAGAGAAATATGTTCTTAATTGAGACATGATTTCTACAACATAGGGAGAATCACATTTAATTTCATGGGAGAGGATGTCATCTATGGAGTTGAGTGCAAATGAATAGGGAAATAGACATTGTTGGATGAAGAATTGGAGAATTTAAGGTGATAGATTAAATTCCTTAACTTGGTCCAATTGATTGAAAACTGATGCGAGATTGTTAGCCCTTAGGTGAGGGAGTAGTGGGAGCTCTGAAGTGGGAGTTGGTATCCTCCCAGCCTAACCACGTTATTATGGACCAAACTTTGGATTAGTGAATGTTTTTTATGCACTCGGAAGAGGGTAAAAAATAAGATTGCTCTTATTTGGCACAAAACAATTTATATATATATACATTCAAATGATTTTAATTTCTTCACAATCTATATACTCATTGTAAAGGGGAATGATGCTTTCTTAAATTTGAACTCTTCGTCACAAAATTTTTGTTTAGTTTTTGTAAGTTTACTTTTAAAAGTTTAGCAATTAGTTTAATTAACTTAGTCTTTTAATGCAGTTTATTTAGCATTCACTCTACTACTTTCTATTCGAATTTCACACTTTTTTTTAATTTAGTTTAAATTGTAGTTTAAATTATAATCATAAGAAATTACTTATAAGCATTTCTAGCTTCTCTATGTGATCGATACGTATACTTGCATTATTTTTAGAGGATTTAACAGTTTAAAGGTTTTTTAAAATAAAACTATTTTCACTAAAGTTATTTTTATTAGGGGTAAATTGCAAATTTTTTATTATAACTATCGTGTGTAATTTATAATATTGAAAAATATTTGCTAAATTAATACACTAAATCTACCCGCATCAGACCACCATGATTCTAACGGTTAAGAAGCACATCCTCGGATGAAGTTTGTTTGTTAAAGGACCAGCCTGAGGTAACCTTAACTAATGAAGACTTGCTACTTGGTACTGTTGACCACAGCCAACCGTTCTACATTTTTCATCAGCATCGACAGATTTGTACTCTCCAGAGATTTGGTAGATTTGGGAGTGTCACTCAACCTAATGAGTCTACGGACGTTAGCATATTTGGACATTGATGCCCGGGAGCTTAGATAAGATGATGTTAAGAGAATTTAATTAGAAAGGAGAAGGAGCACTTCGGTCGATTACACTACTCATGAAGGTGGGTGAGCTAGTAACAACCATTAAGTTCCATATCATCGACGTAGAAACCTCTTTTAACGCTTTGCTTGGTTGACCATGGAATCATGAGCATAATATGGTCCCATCATCATTGCACTAGTGTATCAAGTGTCACAAGGAAGGACAAGAAAATTGCATCAAGAGGGATTTGCAGCCGTTTTCAATTCATGAAGTAGGCATCCATGAAGATGCCACCTACTATGCTCCTCTAAAAGGAAACTGTCTTCTCCTGCGAAGTTGTGCCAAATAAGGTTGAAGATTCAAAAGGACTGTCATAAAGGGATCATTCAATTTTGATTTAATGATCTCGAACCACTTTTTTGCAATGAGTTGATGGAGGCTCTCTTGGCCCACACATCCGAGATTAAGGTCAGGGATATGGATGAGGAAGAACCAACATGATTTTTTAATGAACAAAGCCGACCATCAGCATTGACATGGAAGAAAGCTCTGAGGAAGATAAGTCCAATAAAGAAATGATGGAAATAAACCAGAAGAAGTGGCAGTTCAAATTCTCCTTGGAGGCTAAAAATAAAAGTGAATATGAGTCAATGTATGTAAAGATATTTTATCTATATTGTCTTCATCTTGCAAGTATTAAGTTAATTAGTTCCTTACTTTATTTTCAATTAACAAGAATTACAAAAAGAATCAAACTTTCATTTCTATTTTAGCATCTTAAGTTTAAGTAAGAATATATTGCTCTGTAAAGTTTTGTTATCTACTGTGGGTTTGATATTTAGGACTTAATCAGAAAGTTCTATATTACTTGATAATAATACATATACTTGCGTAGTATCCCATATTAAAATATTATAGCTGCATTCTTATTTGCTTCATAGTGAAAGATTTGCTTAACTTTTGCTTTGGATCAAGTTTTTGGCTTCGTTGCAAATTAATAATTATTAAGGAAATTGCATTTTACATCTATATAAATATAGAAAATCAGGATCAAGGTTTTGGCGTCGTTGCCGGAGGAGGAGATATATAATAGTAATTTGCAAAAATATTTTCAAAAGAATTTCTTAGAAAGCAAAATTTTTAGTAAGTCTTATTTAAACTTTAAGATTTATTTTAGGAATATTGTAGTGTCGTTTTTATATAAAGTTCTTGTTTGGGTGTTTTAATTTTTATTTTATCTGTTTTTTATTTTATTTTATTTTATTTTATGTGTTTCATAGTAATGTATGTGTAGTTCAGGTTCCACAAGACTTGTGTCTTACGATTCTAAATTTGAAAAAACTATTAAAAAAATTAAAAAATTAAAAATTACTGAAAATTTTCAAGAAATGACAAATCAAAATAATCAAAATGTTGAAGAGTTTAGACCTTTAAGAGATTATGCAAACCCTACGGTGGATGAATTTTATTATAGTATTAAAAAACCCGCTATAGTGGCTAATTCATTTGAGCTTAAACCTGTTATTATCCAAATGGTATAAAATAATCAGTTTGGGGGAGTGATACGCCTAAAATTTATAGTGTTTTTAGACACATTTTTACACCTATTTTTGAGATATTGAGCTTTAACGGAAGGTATTTCTGTGTTTTTATTTCAAGTACATGTAAAAAGGTGAAAAATGCTTAAAAGAGTGAAAAAGGATCAAATTTGGAGCAAATAGGTGAAAAATATGCAAAAAGTGTTTTGGTGCCTAAGCGCAAGATCCGACGCTTAGGCGCTAGGTAAACAGAGAAGGCCACGCCTAAGCGCCAGAGGCCCCGCGTTTAAGTGCCAGTGGCAGTTATTGGATGAGTAAATTTAGTTTTTGCAAATTTTGAAGAGGTTTTTGAGGCACCTATTGGCTTAAAAGGTGGTTACAACCACAATGGATGAAAATTATTGTGAAAGGATGCATCTCCTAAGGAAATACATTGAATCAAGACACATTTTGAAGAGATACCAAGGTACCTTTTGGAGAATTATAAAAGAATGAAGATTGGGACTTTGAAAGAGGTCTTGAAAGTACTGGAAAAGTTTTGAAAGTTCAAAAATTAGGGAGTTAGTTGGAGAGATTTTCAGGCACCACATATTTATCCTTTCTTTTATTTTAGTTTTATATTGAGAGTGTTCTAAAAGAGAAGAGATTCAAAGAAACTTCAAGAGTTTGGTGGAGGACTTGAGATAAGTTTTTATCTTTTATTTTAGACTACTTTTGGTTTTAATTGAAACTTGTAGGTTGTTTGATAATGATTTCTACTTTTAAACTAAAGTGTGATTTTATTTTCTCCATAGTTTTCTTTATCATTCTTCTTAAAATGATTAAGTAATTATTGCATGGAAGTTGTGGAGAGTATTGATCTTTAATGTTGGAAGAAGTTATGATGATTTAAATCCATGTACTTCATTTACTTCTTGATTTGACCAATCCAGATATTCAAATTTATTGTGAGAACATGTAAGAACCAGGCTGGTATTGTCTCAGTCAACAATTGGAAAGAATCACATGAGGTTGTATGAATGAGAA
>NW_018165137.1:11928-49228 GCF_001263595.1 Phalaenopsis equestris | reverse complement strand
AAAGCCCCCAACTTGGTTTATTATTTTAGGTTCTGATACGAGATGTTAGCCCCCATGTGGAGGGAATCGAGGGAACTCTAGAGTGAGAGCTAGTATCTTCCCTACCTAGCCGGTCTTCAGAACTATTCAAACTTTAAATTAGCCAATGTTCATTATAGCATCTCTAGTAAGGGTAAGGAATATTATTGCTCATATTTGACACAACACAATATGCAAACTTCCACAACAAAATTCCTATACTTATTACTGATTCATGATAAGGAGAAATATATTTTCATATTTAGTGCTTTTCTTCTACAAAAACTCAAGTTATCTTTTTAAGTTTGTACTGTTTTTGTCAAAGTATTAAAATTACCAAAATATTTAAACTTTCTTTACTGCAAAAACATTTTTATCTTCTTAAAAATATAAAGTTTTCCAAAAAGTGAATATTGCATATCCTCCCTGTGGGTTCGATATTCAGATCTTAATCAAAAAGTCCTATATTACTTGATAATGATATGTATACTTGCGTAGTATCTCAATATAAATTAAAAGTTAAACTCTTTTTTTTCTTCAGGATCAAGTTTTTGGCTTTGCTACAAAATAAGGAAATATAAGTGAAAAATATTATCAGAATTATTGTTACACTGCTGCATATAAATAGTTATCAGGGATTAGGGAGCACCAACTGAAGATCCAAATTTACATCTTGCCAATTTTTAGGAATTGTGTGTTACATTTAAATATGATGGTATATCAGATGATGCTATAAGACTTAGATTATTTCCTTTCTATCTGAGGGATAAGGCTAAGATATGGTTATACTCATTATCACCTGGATCTATCAGAACTTGATGTGATTTAAGGTAGAAATTCTTTGCTAAATATTTTCCACCATCAAAAATTGCAAAGCTTAGAAATTATATTACATCTTTTTGTGTGTTTGAAGGGGAAACTATTTATGAAGCATGGGAATGATTTAAAGAAAAATCTTAAGAAAGTGTCAACACCATGCTATACCAGATTGGTTAATAATTCAAACCTTTACAATGGATTAGTTGGATCTCTTAGATCTATTATCAATGTCATTGTTTTTTGTTCATTGATGTCAAAATCATTTAATGATGCTTATGCATTAATTAAAGAGATGGTTATAAATAATTTTTAATGGCCTTTTGAAAGGGTAAATCTTAAGAAAGTAGCCAATATTCAAGAAACTGATGCTTTTGTCATGCTAGCAAATCAAGTTGCAACAGTTTCGAGGAAGTTAGACCAATTTGGAATGAATTTTTCTCAACCAATTCCTATGATTGAAGATGATTCATTAGGCCAAATGGTAGATTCTCAAGCATCATTGGAAAATTTGGATGCCATAAACAATAAGCAGAATAACCCATATTAAAACTATTATAACCCAGGTTGGAAGAACCATCCCAACTTCAATTGGAATAATACTACGGGTGGTAATAATCAGTAAAACCATTGGAAAACTGGAACAACCAAGGGAAAAGTAATTATAGACCTACTTATCCTCTAAATTTTAACATTGATCCACAATTTAAGGTGAAGAAGTTGTTTATAGAAGAAGTGGTGTTTCAAATGAGAAATCAGTTACAAGGTCAAGAAGCTACAATTAGAAATATTAAGAATCAATTGGGACAAATAGAAAATTTATTAAGTAATAGATCCCAAGGAACACTTCCTAGTAATATGAAAATAAATCTAAAAGACCATAATAAAGAGCAGTAAAAGCCATTCAACTCAGAAGTGGAAGAGAATTGGAACGTAGAGTTCAAAAAGAGACTGAAGTAAAGAGAGAGGAGATTAAAGAACCAAAAGAGGATGCTTCAAAAGTTTTAGAGAGACCTATTTCTCCACTTAAAGTTGTTTTGAAAAAACCAACACCTCCATTTCCTCAGAAGCTTCGACAATAAAGGTTGGATAAGTAATTTTTAAAATTTTTAAAAATATTTAAGAAGCTCACAATTAATATTCCATTTGCTGAAGATCTAGAATAAATGACAAGCTATGTGAAGTTCATAAAGGATATTTTTAACAGGAAAAAGAAGTTTAAAGATAATGAGAATGTTGCACTTAGTGAGGAGTGCAGTGCTATAATTCAGAAAAGACTTCCTGAAAAGCTTAAAGATCCTGGTAGCTTTACAATTCCATGTGCAATGGGAGACAGATTTTATGAGAAAGCTTTATGTGATGTAGGAGCAAGCATCAACCTTATACCATTATCAATATTTAAAAGCTTGAGATTAGGAGAAATAACCCCTACTACTATAACTCTGTAGTTAGTATACCAATCAATAACCTATGCTAAAGGAGTTATAGAAGATGTCCTAGTGAAAGTGGATCAATTTATCTTTTCTGTTGATTTCATTGTGTTGAATATGGAGGAAGATAAGGAGATACCTATCATTTTGAGGAGACCTTTCCTAGCCACAGGAAGAGCAATGATAGATGTGTAGAAAGGAGAATTAACTATGTGCATCAATGATCAAACAGTTATATTTAATATTTCCAAATCAATGAAACACCCTGCAAAAGGTAAAGATGATGAATGCTATATAATGGATGTTATAAAATACTTAAGTGAATGTCATTTCAAAACAACTTATTAAGAAAAATCCTAGAAGAAAGAATTGAAATATGAGAAAGAAGAGGAATTAGATAAATATGAAGATTTATTTAAGGAAGATTCAAACTATGTTCGAGGAAGTTTTGAAGTTTTGGACATCAAAGAAAAAGATACATATTTTTGTCCATCATTTGAAAAACCTCCCGAGCTTGAGTTGAAGTTGCTTTTTGAACATTTAAAGTATGTCTTTTTAGGTGATTCCTCTACATTAGCCGTTATAATTCCTCAAAATTAACTACAGAAGAAGAAAAGAGTTTGATGAAAATTTTAAAGAGTTATAAGAAAGCCTTCGGATTGACAATTGCTAATATAAAAGGAATCAGTCCTTCAATTTGTATGCATAGAATTTATATGGAAGAGAACTGTAAACCCCGGTCTGATCCTCAAAGGAGTTTGAATCCTATTATGAAAGAAGTTATTAAGAAAGAAATTCTAAAGTGGTTAGATGCTGGAATTATTGACCCTATTTCAGATAGTGCATGAGTTAGTCCAATTCACTGCATTTCTAAGAAAGGATGAGTGATCATGAATTTGAATGAACATAATGAGTTAATACCAAAAAGACAAGTCACAGGATGGCAAATTGATTATAGAAAATTAAATCTTTCCACTAGGAAAGATCCTTTTCAACTACCTTTGTAGAACTAATTTTATTTTCTGGATGGATATACTGGTCATCAGCAAACATAAATAGATTCTGAGGATCAAGATAAAATAAATTTTACCAGTCCTTATGGTACATTGGTTTTTAGAAGAATGTCCTTTGGTTTATGTAATGCACATGCTACATTTCAAAGATGCATAATGACTATTTTGTGATTTAATTGAAAAAGGGATTGAAGTTTTTATGGATGATTTTTCAGTGTTTAGAACTTCATTTGAATCATGTTTAGAACATTTATGAAAAGTTCTTAAGCACTGTGAAGAAATAAACTTGACCCTTAATTAGGAAAAATGTCAATTTATGGTAGCAGGAGGAATAGTTTTGGGACATCAAATTTCAAAAAATTGTATGGAAGTAGACCCTACAAAAATTAAATTGATCGTTAATTTACCCTACCCAACAAGTGTGCAGGAAAGTAGGATTTTTTAGGACAGACTAGATTCTACACGCGATATAATCAAGAATTTTTAAACTAAGTCTCTATGCCATTTACTTGAAAAAGATGTAATTTTTAATTTTGATAAAGAGTGCCTAAAAGCTTTTGAATTATTAAAAGAAAAATTAGTCACTGCACCAATTATTATTTCACCAGATTGGGGAAAATCTTTTGAATTAATGTGCAATGCTAGTGATTATGCTATTAGAGCAATTTTAAGACAAAAACATGATAAGATTTTCAAGGTTATCTACTATGCTAGTAGAATGAGAAAGAGTTGTTAGCAGTAGTATATGCTTTTGATAAATTTAAATCATACTTAATTGGAACTAAGTGTATAGTGCATATAGATCATTCTGTTATTAACTATTTAATGAAAAAAAAGGATGTAAAACCAAGATTAATAAGATGGGTTCTTCTTTTGAAAGAATTTAACTTTGAGATAATAGATAGCAAGGTAGTTGAGAATCAAATTGTTGATCATTTGTCGAGGCTTGAATTAAAAAAACCACTCTGTTTTGAAAAAGAAATTAATGAACATTTTCCAGATGAAGAATTATTCAATGTTAATGAGTGGAGTGTTCTATGGTATGTTGACATTGTGAACTTCATTGTTAGTGATATTCTACCATATGGAATGACATACCAACAAAAGAGGAAATTTGTATCTGAAACAAAGACTTAATTTTGGGATAAACCATTTTTATATAAACAAGGAAAGGAACTAATTATTTGAAAATGTGTGCCTTTAGAAGAAACTTATGAAATTATCCAAAATGGTCATAATTTTGATTTTGGGGGATATTTTGGTGTTGATAAAACAACAGACAAAATTTTACAATCTGAATTTTATTTTCCTACAATTTTTAGAGATGTTAACGTTTATATCAAAACTTGTGATTGATGTTAATGAGTAGGCAATATTTCTAGAAGGAATGAGATGCCCCTCAATTATGTGCTAGAAATTGAGATATTTAATGTTTGGGGATTAGATTTCATAGGACCATTTATACCATCTTTCAAAAATTTATATATATTGTTAGCAGTAGACTATGTGTCCAAATGGATTGAAGCTATTGCTTTACCTCAACGTGATGCTCAATTTTTTTAAGAATAAATATATTTTGTACATTTGGGATGTCGAGATTATAATAAAGATCAAATTCATTTATTTATGTCCACAAATGAACTTATTTATTATTTAAAGAGTAATTGTTAAATAATTGATATAAAACTTTATTATAACTCATATATGATATATTTTCTTTAAATATATTTAATATTAGTATATTATAATTTAATAGAAATAACATTGTAAGATTAAATATGAGTTATATATTTATTTTATTAATTTTAATTTATTAAACAATGCATAACTATCCGCCATATTTTTAATACTAAATAATTTATCATTATATAGCACAGAATAAATATTTATCAATTATTAAATTTACATGAATTATATAATATCAAATATTCGTACTCTTTTTGCCTCCACAGATCTCGTAAAACTTACTCAACACCAAACAGCCTTAGGTTTTTTTTCTACTTCAAGGATTCTGACTTTTCAAACAAAATGCAACTTTGTGACATGATTGGAGGATTCTTACTAAAAATTTTTGGCCAGTGCAACAAGTTTTGCTATATAATGCAATGTTAATTTTGCTTTATAATGCAAGGTTAAGATTATTTCTAGGAAAACTTAAGCTTAAGTGGATGGACCCATTTGTTGTGATGAAAATTTATCCCTATGGAGCTGTGGATATTAAAGATTTTAAAACTGATAAAATATTCAAAGTGACTGGTCACAGGCTGAAATCTTACTTTTTAGGTGACCAACTTAAATTAAATAATTTTTTGATGTTTGGTCAACCAGAATAAGCACTGGTTACGTTGGGTTGATGACGTTAAATCAACTGCTCTGTGGGAGGCACCCCATAGTTATCTGTGTGTTTGTTTATATTGTTATGTTGTTGTGTGTGATTTAGAAAATTATGGTACTATTTTGACCATATATTGGGTTAGTGATTATTTTAAGACCTTAAGAGATAACTTAGACATGTTAGAACTAATGTTCGGATGTTAAGTTGACCTGTGCTAAATTGAGCAATGGCGCTTAAGCTCAGAACATGTGCGAATTTGGTTTCTAGAAGTTTTAACCGCAAATTGATTGGCTTGAACATGTGAGAGCAGTTCTAAGACATGCCTAGGAGTTTTAAGATGGGTTTAGAGCCTATAAAAAGAGGGGTGTGAAGAGAAATCTCACCACACCTCCATTTAACCCTAAAATTCAAAGTGAAAAGAGAGAAGTTTTGAAAAATGTCTTCTTGGGAGAGTAATTTGAAGAAGAAGGAGGAAATAATGAGAAAGAAGTTTATTAGTCAGAGTGCGCAAGAGATGTATAACGGTTTCCTAGCCATTAATATCGAAGGAATAACTGAGAAAATCACTAAAATTAAAGCTAACGTGGCTTCAATGGAAACTAAAGTGATGGAAGTTAACGTACATCTGAATCATATGGGATGGCAACTTAAGATACAATTTAGTCATACCAGTTTTATAGAAGAAGCAGACAAGGTAATGTATTTGAAGAACAAGTGGATTGAAGAAGATTCAATCAAAGTTATTAATCATCATCCGTTCTTTCAGATATACATTCAAAATGCTGAAGGAAAGACTACGATAGACCATAATTTGTTCCATCAACTAGAGAGTGCCATTAATTTTGTGATTTAATGTTTATGTGTTTAGTGTTTGTTATTGTTAAAGTGTTCTATTATGTGTTTTATGTTATAAGATCTAGTATTATGTTTATAAATTTTCTCATCCAAGACTATTTGGATTGAGAATTTATGTATTTAAAAGTGTTTGTAATAATTTTTGAATTAATATAAATGTTTTGTTTGTGTGGACTTTTGTGTTATTTTGTGTTAAATTGAATTAGTTAAGATTAGTGAATCCTAAGTAAGAGAAGAGATTAGACGGGAGGAAATAGTTATTTAAAGTGTTTGGAGACCTTATAGGGTTGGTTGACTTAGGCTAGGAGTGCATTTCACTTAAATTGAAAAAATCAAAACTTGTGCACTGACGCCTAAGCGCCAAAATCCATGCTTAAGCGGTGTTTAAATAGAAAGAATGGTGCCTAAGCGCCGAACCATTTGCGCTTCGTGAACTATTTAAGTGTAAATTTAGGTCAAAAAATCTCCATTTGTTTCTTAACTTCATCTCCTACCTTCAATTTTCGTGATTTGGAGAGCTAGGGCATCATATTAAGTGAGGATTTATTGGTGGTTTTTAAGCCAAAATTGATTGATTTGATCTTCTTGAGGTAAGAGCTTCGCTTCTATGCAAAAGTTTTTTATTTTCACCATGTATTTTAGCACATTCATGACCTACCCGAAAATCACTATTCATGGTGAAAATTTGAGAAAAATTTGTGGAAGATGCATGGATTTGTTAGTTTATGCTTTTAGGAGCTGAGTTTAGTGATTTGGCGTTGATTGTGGAATATATTTTAAATGTTATACATTTTTTTAGAAATGGCACCAAGAATGAAGAGACGTAAGGGGAAAGCTCCATTTGAATCAAGTAAGTTTGTCAGTTCGAGAGCTCAGGATTGGTATAGTGATGCACTGCATTCGAGAAAATTAATTCCTGAGCGATGCTTTAAAAATCCGGAAGGAGCTGTGGAAGAGTTGATTGTTAGCCGCCAGTGGAAGAAGTTCTATTATTATTTTTTTGTTGCCATGATTTTTGTGATACGAGAGTTCTATGTTAATCTCTCAGAGGCTGAGGAGGAAGGAGTCATAGTGAGGGGGAAGACAGTACCATTTTCTCCTGAGGTAATTAATCAGTTTTATCATTTGCTCCCGAGTACTTTGTGTTTTTATTCAAACTAAAGCCCTACTAAGGAGGAGCTACACGAGATTATTTCATCTTTGACTGCAGGGAGAGGGTTATGGAAGATTACAATTGAAAGAAGAGTAAACTTTTCTACTTCAAAGTTGGATGCCACTACAAAGGCACGACATTATTTTATTTATGCTCATCTGCTGTCTACAAATCATTTAAGTGAAGTGACTCGAGATAGCGCAACCTTGAACTATTGTATTCAGCAGTCCAAGCCTATTGATATTGGAGGATTGATTTATGGAGTTATTACTAGTTCCGTTGTCACTGCTACTACTACTGGATTGAGATTTTCATCCTTGATCTTTTCTTTATGTGAGCAGGCTAGTGTTAGATATGACAGCTGGGAGGAGATCATACAGCCACTGAAGCCCATTACAAGTGTGAATGTGAAGACTTATTCACATCATTCCATTTTTGGTTTGAAGGGTGGATTCTCCAGCAGTTCTGTTGCCTCTACTTCACGAGCTTCTACATCACGGGGTCAAACTTCTGGATCTAATTCTCAGCACAGTTATAATTGAGGATTTTAGACAATGTCAACTACACTTCAGATAAGGTATTAAACTTAGAGCATTTTGCAAATCATATGGATGAGTACATCAAGAGACGAAATCATTATGAGGAGGAATACATCATAGTTATGGAGCATCTCAATAAAGGTAATCGGGATATAGTATTTCCTCAATATCCCAAATATCCACCATATGAGGCTACAGCTGTTTGGCGTAGTGACGATAATGATGATGAAGAGGGTAATGATTAGTTTGGATCTTTAGTTCTGATTTATGTTTGTAGTTTTTGTGTGTTATGAACTATTGTTGGTACTAGTATTCTATACTTTTTGTTATGTTTTTAGTTGTGATTATAGAGACTATTAGTTTTTTATGATGTGTTTTATTTCGTACACCTACTGTGATGTATTTTTATTTTTGTGCGTAGTTAGTATGTTTTAGTGGTAGTAATTGTTTTAATTATGCTGTTGTATTTAGTTAGTGTTTGTTGAACTTAATTCTCGAATTTCAAAAAGGTATAGAAGTTAGCTAACTTGTTACTTAAAGCTACATGTTTAAATTTTTAATTTACTACTAGTTATTTTTATTTTTGTGGTAGTTGTGTTTGTTTGTTAGTGTGTTTATTTGCTTTTATGTTATACTCCACTGCATAAAAGTCTGATGAATCTCTGTATTTTAAGTAAAAGAAAATTTGTTCAATTAATTTATTACTCCTGTTTTTAATTTTTGTACTTGCATATTTAGGATATGAAAATTCATGCACTTAAATATGAGGCTACAGCTGTTTGGCGTAGTTAGTTTTCATTCCCGCTTAATTATATGTGATGCTAAAATATTTTATTTCTATTAAAAATTTAAGTTTGGGGGGATGAAAAATCTTAAATAAACTTAAAAGTTTATTTGTTCTCAAAAGTATTTCAAATAAATTTGATTTTGATTTGAAAAATGAGTATTTATATGAAGTTCTATTAGGGAAGTAAAATTTTGTTTTTAGAAATGAGTAAGGGAATTTAGTTAAAATTTATAGTAATGAAGAAAAACTTAAAGTCAAAATTTTTTTAGTGTAGAAAATGCTAAGTATTGTGTAATTATCTTTAGTAGGAGAAGTTGTATTTTTGAAAATGTTAGAAATTTAGACCTTTTATTTTCAAAACTTAAATTTCTTTTATTGAAATTAATTTTCAAAACTATTATTATGTTTTTAAGTGAATGAAAATTATCAACTATTTGTTTTAGGAAAGGAAGAGTGGAATTCAAAACCATTAAAGACTTATCCAGATATAGTGATCCTTGCCAGAAAAAGGAAAAAAAAGAAAAAGGAAAAGAAAAAGAAAATGGAGGAGAAGCTTGGGGATTAGTTCCTAATCAAAAATTGGTTTCACATTTGATCTTTTTATAGTATAAGACTTGAGAAACTCTTAAGCTTAAGGATATAATATAGTGAGTAAAATTATACCCAATAAAAATTTTTAAGTGGAGATGATAAAATGCCTAAACTCTATATTTGAAAAATCTACAATATTTTTCTCATATTTTCATATTTCAAACATTAAAAATTTCAAACTTTAAGTTGGTCTCATTTACTAATATTTTTTCAAAATTGGACTATTATATTTCTACATCAAAATTTTGGTAACTCCTAAGGAAACTCATATACATTATCTACTTATGTTGGTTTTTAAAGATTGAAAGGTCACTTGAGGACAAGTAACATCTTAAGTTTCGGGGATTTTGATACACCTAAAATATAAAATTTTTTATACACATTTTTATACCTATTTTTGAGATATTGCGCTTTAATGAAAGACATTTTAGTGTTTTTCTTTCAAGTACAATAAAATCGATGGAAAATGCAAAAAGGAGTGAAAAATGGTCAAATTTAGAGTAAAAATGAAGAAAGGTGCAAAAATGAACTGGGGCGCTTAAGCGCCCAAGTCTGATGCCTGAGCGTCAGAGGCTCCATGCCTAAGCATCAGGTACCCCGTGCTTAAGCGCCGAAATCAGTTACTTGATGATATATTTAATTTGAGCAGATTTTTGAAGAGGTTTTTAAAGCAACCCTTGATAAAAACATGAGAAATAGCCCAAGGGCACAAAAATTCATTCAATCGGCTTTTAAGAAGGCAACTTCTAGAAGATTTATTAAATGGAGACACCTTTTTGAAGAGACACCAAGGCAACCGTTAAATTTTTATAAGAAAAGACTAAGATTATTCAAGAGAGGAGGTCAGGCACCCATTAAAGTTTGCAGCCATCATCCATCTAAGTAAACAGCGTCCCATCGCTGCCCGCGCCCCCCCCCCCCCGCCGCTGGCCATTTTTCTTTTATTTTGAGTGATAGTTTGTATTGTGAGTAAAGGAAGAGAATTCAAAGGAACTTCAAGATATCTGGTGAAGAGGATTTGAGATAAGTGTTTATCTTTGTGACTACACTTGGTTTTAATTTAGATTTCTTATTTTTGTGCATGATTTCTACTTTTAAACTCATGTGTGGTTGGGTTTTCTCCATAGATTCTGAGTAGTTTTTTTTATATGTTTCCTTAAAATGATAAGTGATTAAATATTTAAAGGACATTGTGTGAAGTATTAGGCTTCAATGTTGGAAGAAGTTGTGATGATTTGAATCCTTACACTTCATTTACTTCTTGATTTGGCCAATTAAGATGTTAATACCTTTTGTGAGAACATGTAAGTTCTGAGATGGTATTGTCTCAGTAAACAAATGGTTAAAATCACATATTGATTTCATAAATGAGAATGTAGTTTATGGGACTAAGTGAAAATAAATAGAGAAAAAAATTTTTTGAGGGTGTAGAATTAGAGGGCTTTAGAGTAGCATGCTAAAGCCCTCAATTTGATTTATAGTTTTAGATTTAGATACGAGATGTTAGCCCCCAGGTAGAGGGAAAAGAGGGAACTCTAGAGTGAGAGCTAGTATCTTCCCTCCCTAGCCGATCTTCAAGGCTATTCAAACTATAGATTAGCCAATGTTCTTTATAGCATCTCTAGTAAGGGTAAAGAATATTATTACACATATTTGGCACAATACATTTAGCATACTTCCACAACAAAATTTCTATATTTATCATGGATTCATAATAAGGAAAAATATATTTTATTTATATTGCCTTCATCTTTCAAGTATTTTAGTTAAGTTAATTAGTTGCTTACTTTATTTTTAGTTATAAAAAATTACTAAAGGAATCAAACTTTCATTCCTATTTTAGCATCTTAAATTTATGTAAGAATATATTGCTAAGTAAAATTTTGTTGTCTAAATTTAGTCTTTCCTGTGGGATTGATATTCGGGACTTAACGGGAAAGTTCTATAATGCTTGATAATGATATGTATACTTGCGTAGTATCCCATATTGAAATATTATAACTACATTCTTGTTTGCTTAGTGAAAGACTTACCTAGTTTTTGCTTTGGATCAAGTTTTTGGTTTTATTACAAATTAAGAATAACTATTAAGGAAATTAATCATATAATCGCATGCGTCGCATTTTACATCTATATATATAGAAAATTGGGATCAGTTAGTTTTGTTGTACCAGTTAAGAAGAAGAACAAAAAAATTTGAGTGTGTGTCAACTTCACGAACTTAAGCAAAGCATGTTCAAAGGATGAATTCCCGCTACCGATACCAGAGTTAATGGTGGACATCGCATCGACACATGAGATTTTCTCCTTTATGGATGGATTATCAAGTTACAATCAGATCAAGATGGCTCCAGAAAACGCATTACTTACAGCCTTCAGAATTCCGATAAAAATCTTCCGCTACACAGTGATGTCGTTTGGGTTAAAGCATGCCGGAGCAACATACCAGCGAGCTATAAAGCAGATTATTGATGACCTCATCCATAGCCAGGTGGAGTACTGCATAAACAACTTGGTCATCGAAAGCAAGCAATGAATAGACCACCTGATGATTTGAAGATCGTGTTTGAAAGATTACGACAATCAAGTCTTAAGATAAATCCCTTAAAGTGTGCCTTTGGTGTTAACTCCAGTGAATTTCTAGCATTCATTGTTCTTCATCAAATAATTGAGATCAACCCAGAAAAGATTAAAGATATCATAGAAATGCCGCCTCCCAAAACCTTGAAACAGTTACGATTCTTTCAAGGTAAACTGGAATACCTGAGGTGCTTTATATTTAATCTGTCAAGTAGGTGTGAGTCCTTCTCAGCATTAATTAAAAAGGATGCTAAGCTTATTTGGGATGAGAAATGTCAACGGGCCTTTGAGGATGTTAAAAAATATTTAACAAAACCTCTTGTATTGGCAGCCTCTATCTCAAAAAAACCTTTGATACTTTATACCATGACATTAGAAGACTCTCTTAGAGCCTTGTTAGCTCAAGTCAACGACGAGGGTAAGGAAAACACACTTTACTACTTTAGTCGATGTCTAATACCGACGGAGGTAAAGTATCCTCCTATTAAGAAGCATTGTCTGGCTTTGATTTTTGCCACCCAAAAGCTCAGACATTACATGATTTCTCATAAGGTTAGTCTCATTTTGAAATTTAATCCAATACAATATTTGATGACCAGACCAACACTTTTTGAATGTTGAACAAGGTGATCGATGATTTTATTGGAATTTGATATAAATTTTGTACCCTTTTGCTCAATCAAAGGATAGATTTTAGCAGATTTTCTCGTAGTGCACCCACTACTAGCTAGGTCCCATCTTAATGATGACCTATCAGATGAACAGATACTACAATTGGAACCATTCGGTGCCAGACATTGGGAAATGTACTTTGTTGGAGCTTCATCAAAAAGAAAAGATAAATGATTACAAATAGTTATACCACGCAAAGTAGGGAATGTTTTAGTTTTTGTTACACTAGATCAGAGAATGTTTAGGTTTTCTTACCACCTGACATATTTGTGCGTGAATAATGAAGCAAAGTATGAGGCCTTGATCACCGGACTAGAATTGGCAATATTAATGAACATAATAGACATTACCATCTGTGATGACTCACAATTCATCATTCAACAAGTTGTCAGATAGTACAAGATTATGAAGCCAATATTAGAAAAATATCATCAGTACACGATGAAGTTGTTGGAATAGATTCTCATTTTAACACTGTACAGGACTCCTTGGGGAGATAACACCCATGCTGAAGCATTAGCCAAACTTGCTAAGGAATTGGCGTGTCCACAGGAGGATTCCATTGATATTATGGTATAGGGATGTCAAGTTTTGTGACATCTCAACCTTGACAGTCTGCACAAACTTGGAAAGGAAGAAATAGTAGTTGCAATGACTGATGATATCAAAGATTGGTTCAAGCCATTGATAGAATATTTGTAAACAGGAAGCCCACCAAATGATAAGTCAGCAGCAAATCACATCATGAGAAGAGCTCTATCATATGCTTTAGTAGGTAATGACCTCTATAGAAGATCTTTAGATCAGATGTGGTTGCAATGTCTGAGCAGAACATAAGTGCAGAATATCATCAAAGAAGTACATGTTGGATTGTGTGGTGCGCATCAGTCAGAGCCGAATATGAAGATGAAGATTAAAAGACTCAGGTACTACTGGCCAGTAATGCTAGTAGATTGTATGGATATTGATAAGAAGCGTCACCAATGCAAAGTGCATGGGGTGTTCTTGCACCAACCTCCAAATGTGCTACGTCTCGCGTCATGACCATTTGAGTGTTGGGGTACATACATAGTGAGTTTTTTAGATCCTCCATCTTCAAAAGGACACAGATATGTCCTTGTAACTACAAATTACTTCTCTAGGTGGACATAAGTAGCACTATTACGAGAAGTCACAGCACAACATGTTGTTCAGTTTTTCAAAAATCAGATTATCTACTGTTTTGGTGTGCTGCATAGAGTTATTTCAGACAACGGGTTAGCTTTCAAGAGCACCAAGGTCAACAACTTCGTCAAAAAACATGGGTTAGATTGGAGGTACTCTAAAATCTACTACCTCAGGGCGAACAGCTTAGCCGAAACTTCCAACAAGATACTCGTACAAATTTTAAAGAAAAAATTTAATGATAATAAATAGGATGGCAAGAGAAGTTGTTAGAAGCTTTGTTGGCCTACAAGACAACGTTTGAGACTCCTACTCAGTCTACACCATATGCCCTCTTGTATGGGTTCGAGGCAGTACTCTTGTTGGAGGTTCAACTACCTTCTCTGAGAGTTGTCGTTGCCAACCAGATTACAGTAAAAGACAACGCCAAGCTTAGACTTACAGAATTAGAGAGTCTTGAAGGAAAGTAGTTACAAGTGTAACAAAGTTTGAAACTTTACAAAGCAAAGATGGTGCAGGCCCATTACAAACTGGTCCGCTCAAGGACGTTCAAAGTTGGTGATCTTGCACTTGTTCTCAGAAGACCTATCTTTGCACATCGCAAGATAGGTGAAAAGTTTGAGCCAACTTGAGAGGGACCATTTGTGGTAGAGAAGGCCTATTTAGGAGGAACTTACTAGCTAGTGGATTCCCAATGTGAGAGGCCCATGCTATGGATCAATTCATAATATTTAAAGAAATATTACGCAACCTCATGTTCTCCAAAATGAATTTTAAAAGTGATACTTATTCCAAGAATAGCCATGTGGGCAGTGTCTGTGACTGGGTCCAAAGATTTGTAACATAATTAATTTTAATAAAACAAAATTTAAATTTTTACTCCTAGATTTTTTATTTAAATTTTGAACTTCGCAAAGTTGAATTAAATAAAATGCTTACATACGTGTAACTTAAAATCCACTTAATAATTAAATACTATTGTTCTTGTTTGTTTTTAATTTCAGCACGCTGATGTTTTTCTCTCTTCTCCAGTAAAATGTCGGGACAGAGGCTAATCTTCTCTTTTAAGAAAGGCTTAAATCTTGCTCTTCATGAAGAGAAGGTGATTCAGGGCGACATCATAAATTTTGACTTGGATTATGACCACGTCAACGTATACTATGAGGGACCCCTGATGATTATGTCTTCCTTTAAGGAACAAAAGGGCTACAGTCATTGTTAAGAGTTAGCACTAAAGAAGACTCTACATTGAAATGGAAGAAGGTTGAAAAAGTTTCATATACACAATACTTGATGAAAAGGGTTGGTCACCTACAGTCCATGATTATGATGCCGACAAAAGACTTAGTCAGTGCTGCTACAGAGAGAGTCCCAAATGCACCATTAAGAAGGACACAATGCAGAAATGTCAACCACCGTAAACAAAGAGCTTTGGATTGATTGAAAAGAAGATGAGCTAGAGAGGCAGCCGCAAAGCTCACTCTAATTCATGAGGAAGAAATTTACGACCAAACTTTGAGGGAGATTTCCACTAGCCCTCCAGTTACATAGGATGAGCAAAGATATTTACAAAGCTTACAACACAGGAGATCCCAGATGAACTTTGCGTAGGATGCCCGACATGCAATACAGAGATCTCGAGAAAGACACCATCAGCAAGAGCATTCACAGAGTGCCCAGAGTGTAACGTTCTCCACCTCGAGTGTTACGAGACATTTGAATAATATAAAACCACCTCCATGATGTTTAGAAGTGTAGAGCGTCCAGATGTATAGCCATACATACCATGGTTTGCAGAGCCACGACAGCCATGGATTACCTTAGAGCTTGAGCAGAGAAACAACCTCAACGCTTGCAGAAGATTCTCAGGTCCGAGCTGGAAAAAATATGCAAAGTCCAGAAATGAGAATTTGATTATTATGAGGAAATTTAAGGAAAGTTTGTTAATATCTTGAAAGGACTCGAGTTACGCACTCGGGTATTTTCAAAAATGGATGCAAAGAGGATCCTCGACTGTGTATTCAATCTAAGGGATAGAGGTCAAGCTGGGTTATTGAAGAAGAAGACATATTCTGAGCCACAGAAATGGTGCATATAACAGGCAGAATCACCATCCAGTGTGGTTGTTATTATAACTTTGCAAAGGACAGGCACGTGAACTCCCAAAAATTTTTAGAAATGACGAGGTGGATCCCATGTCATACTCGATAAAGAGAATGATTAAGAAAATGGTGTAATGGAATATTTTACTAGTAGGTTGTATTTCGAATAGTTGCTTCAACAAACCTTACGAGGAAAGAGGCTGCATTCCTCTCCACATTGACCATCACAACTTCATCAGAATAATACGTACAGTCTCATTCATGAGCCAAAGCAATATTTTGTTTCGGAAAGAGATACAGATCATCGACCCTGGAGAATTCCAAGGATCGGTCGAGATTCCACTGCCAGTTGGTTCAGTATTGAGTTTGAAGGAAAATGGAGTAGACCTGACAAAACACTGCACCCCTAGAGTGCCACATTTCAGAGTCTTAGTTACATTACAAAGAATGGATGACATAAAAGTGTCATGTGCATATCAGCCCGACCCAGACTTGGAGGGACTGTGCTCGTACGAGCTCTGAAATAGTTGTGCCTCTAAGTATACACAAGGGGACTTTAGTTTTGGATCGTGGCTTATAAGGTTAGCTTGATCACGAGATGATCACAGAAGATAGAAAAATGATTACTACTTTCTGTATTGTGTCAGATCAGAGAAGATATTATACATGAGATGTCAGTTTCTACACCAATGTACTTATGATGTTTTGGATACTATTCAGTATATGATCAATTGTACTACATGTTCAAAGCAGAATCGGTAAAGTTTTTTTTTTTTATTTCAGTAGATGTTCTTGAATTTCTTTGCTTGTGCGATTGATAAAAAGTTGAAGGTCCATACATTGGTCTCAAATTGTAACGAACAAAGAATGATACAAAGGACGTCTGATAAAAAATGAAATTAAAAATTAAAGTTAAAGGAAAATGAAAGAACATCAATTTGGAAAATATCCTAATAGTAAGAGAAAATCATAAATCGGTAAACAAATTAACTCAAAATTTTACATGCTCTACGTTCTTCACACACATTGCACGTTCTTCACGCAAATTTCCACAACTTTTGTTCTCACAAGTCTCACACTCTACATAAGATTCCACAAATTTTCCACTCTTTCCACAAGTTTTTTGCACTCACAATGCTCCTAGGATCAATACCTAAATTTTAATTCCCTTCACTTCCTCTTGGTTTGGATGTGAGTCCCCAAGCATTCCTTCCTAATGTAGCAAATTCAAATTCTCGAGGTTGGTACCAAAATTCTAATTCTTATTCTGGTGCTAGTACCAAAATTCCAGTTTCTATCCTAGGGCTAGTACCTAAATTTTGATTCCCTCTGCTACCTCTTGGGTTGGATGTGAGTCCCTGAGCTTTCCTTCTCAATGTAGCAAATTCAAATTCTTGAGTTTGGTACCCAATTCTCAGGCTAGTAACAAAATTTTAGTTCATCTTCAAATCAGTGCCTAAATTTTGATTCCCTCTGCTACCTCTTGGGTTGGATGTGAGTCCTTTAACTTTCCTTCCCAATGTAGCAAATTCAAATTCTTAAGGTCGATACCTAAATTTTATTTCTCATTCTAGGGCTTGTACCTAAATTCTAATTCTCATCTCGAGGTTCAGTACCTAAATTTTGATTCCCTCCGCTACCTCTTAGGTTGAATGTGAGTCCCTGAGCTTTCAATTTAGCAAATTCAAATTCTTGATGTCGGTACCTAATTTTTTATTCTCATTCTAGGGTTGGTACCTATATTCCAGTTCCTGTCTCAGAGTTAGTACCTAAATTTAGATTCTCTCCTCTAACTCTTGGGTTGGATGTGAGTCCCTGAGTTTTTCTTCCCAATGTAGCAAATTCAAATTCTTGATGTTGGTACCAAAATTCCAATTCTTATTACAGGGCTGGTACCTAATTTCCAGTTCCTATCTCAGGGTCAGTGCCTAAATTCTGATTCCCTCCACTAGCTCTTGGGTTGTATGTGAGTCCCTGAGCTTTCCTTCCCAATATAGCAAATTCAAATTCTTGAGGTTGGTACCTAAATTTTGATTCTCATTTTGGGGCCGGTACCTAACTTCTAGTTTCCATCTTGGGCTTAGTACCAAAATTATGATTCCCTCTGGTACCTCTTAGGTTAGATGTCACTCCCTGAACTTTCCTTCCCAATGTAGTAAATTTAAATTCTTAAACTTAGTGATTAAATTTGGATTCTCATTTCGGGGTTGGTACCTGAATTCCAGCTTCCATCTCGGGGTCAGTACCTAAATTTTGATTTTCTTCATTCCTCTTTGGTTGAATGTGAGTCCCTGTGCTTTCCTTCTCAATGTAGCTCGTCACCACTTAGGTTGGAAGTGAGTCTCTGTGCTTTCTTTCCTAATGCAGCTTTCTCAGCACTTTAAGATCAATGTGAGACCCCCTTAAAATGATCAAGGCATCCTATTCTCTTCTCAGCACTTTCACTACCTATTGGGTTGGATGTGAGTCCTTGTGATTTCCTTCCTAATGTAGCTAGTCACCTCTTAGGTTGGATGGGAGTCTCTGTGCTTTCCTTTCTAATGTGACATTCTCAGTACTTTGAGATTGGTGTTTAACCCCATAAATGGAGCAAGGCATCTGATTCTCTTCTCAACACTTTTATTACCTCTTGGGTTGGATGTGAGTCATTGTGTTTTCCCTCCCAATGTAGCTCATCACCTATTAGGTTGGATGTGAGTCCCTGTACTTTTCTTCCTAATGTGACATTCTCAACACTTCAAAATAGATGTGAGACCCCCTCTAATACAATAAGGTGTCCTATTATCATTCTCTCCGCACTTGTTGTTACCTCTTGGGTTGGATGTAAGTCCCTGAGCTTTCCTTCCCAACATAATGCTTCTCTTCTCTAATCGGCCTTTCGAGTTAAATGTAAGTCCCTGCACTTTCTAGCTCAATCTGGTCTCTCCCACGTTCTTAATTTCCAAAATTTTCTTAAAGTCAAAATTAAATTAAATATGCAACTAAAATCAAAATTAAATAATGAAACGAATCGAATCTTTGTCGTGACCATTAGTTTCCTTGATGGTTGCCCTTCATAAGGGTTAGCGAGAACAAAATCACCTTATCAATTTTTAAATTTACATTTAAAGTTGACGCTCTGAAGGTACACCCTCTAATCCCCAATGAGAGTTCTGGAATCTTTCATCTCAATCGAGGATTCACCTGATACTCCCCAGCGGAAACCTTTTTCACTCTTCCTCTACTCTGCTCTAAGCATGTTGGCTTAGGTAGTCTTGTTTGTTTTGGTTGATCCTTTTGGTCAATGCCAATATGTGCAGTGTGCTCCCCCGACACACCACACCTATTGGAGGGTCCATTCGTTGACCTCACTTTTGCTGGGGTCTACTCTTTCTTCCTTAGATGCCTAGGATCTAGCCATAGGACTTTATTTTTGACTATCCTAAAGGACTAGTGATGGAACCCTACCCCCCCATTAGAAATTCTAAACACTTCTTTACTTTTCTTTGTGTTTCACATGTTTGGTTTTAACCTCTAGCACTAAGTAGGATGAAACCAACATGGGGGAGCTTAAGAGGGGTCCTCATAGAACTATCTGGCCCTTAAGTTAGCCCTGGGTGGTGTGGTCTTAGTCAGTCTTGCACACACACACTTGAAGCCCTCACCTTCACTCACAACCCAAAATCATAAACCAAGCAGACCTGTTTAACCTAATTCCATACTCTTTTGGAAACTCATGGCCTTTGTCTAAGATGGCTTGGACCAACATATGGAGGATCCAAAATGAGGTTTCCTTGGTCTCATGGCACCATAAAGATGGTTTTGTGACTAGCCTTTCTATTGAACCCAAATTTTACCCAAATTCCCAATTTTGACCTTTTAGCCCCAAACTTTTCCATATATACCAAAATATTCTTGGAACCCTAAATTTCTAAAAATGACCCAAATCCTCAAATTTTATCCAAAGTTTAGCCCAAACCATTTCAAACCACTCAAATTGCCCAGAAAACCTCAAAGTTTCCAAAATTCCCATAATACCCCCAAAATTACCAAAATTCCCCTCAAGGCCCAAAAATTTCCAAAATCTCTCAAATCATTCCAAACATTCCTAAAACTAATCCTAACCACTCATTAGGCCAAATTTAACCAAATTGATCAATTTTGATCTCAATTTTTACCTTAAAGGCCCATATTCTTTAAATTCACTCCCAATTTTCACCAAATTGATTTCAAACTCTCTAAATTTCAAATCCAAATCAAATTTCATCATGTACCAACTCAATTGAAACCAATTTCTAGCCTAATTGAATCCAATTTCAAGTCTAAATCCCAAGCCTAATCCAAATGCCCCAAAATTGGCCTAATTCAAAATTCCACCAAATTAAACCCCATAACCCAACCAATTTCTCAATTTTGAATGCTAAACTCTTCATAACATTCCCCTAGACTATTTTGAACCATCAATTGGTCTAGACACAAACTCAAACCTAGCCTAAATCTAATCAAAATAAAAACCACCAATTTTGCACCAAAATCCGAATTTCTTTAATTTGAACTTCAAAACCTCTCAATTTCAACCCAATTGATACCCAAAAGCCTCATGAAAGTCTTCCAGACCAAATTGGCCAATCAATTTACCTAGATCCTAGCTTTAGCCGAGGCCAAACCCAAGTTCCAGTCAAATCCCAAATTTTGAGTTTTGAACCCAAACCTTAAACTCACTTTGAGCCACTTGGTCTAGCCCAACTTGGACTACCACAACTACCATTTGGACTCTAGGAACCAACTTAGATCCTCTTAGCCCACCCTAGAGGTGCCATGGGCCAAGAGTCCCTTAATTTGGGTAATTCCTTCCCACTTTTGACCAAATGACCCAAGCTTGTAATCACTTGACTAAACCCCCATCCTAATCACAATTAAACTTCCCTCTAGCTCCCCTGACCTTTTGGGCAAAGATATAGATTAAAATCCCTAATTTTAGGCTCAATTTCATTGATTGTGAAGTGGACTTGTGTTTCATGCTTGATCAACCATATAGATAGGTTCTCCTTGACTAGAAGAAGCTATAAGACCAATCCCCATATGATTTGGTTGAGTATCATGCGAGATCTTAGGTCTAGAAGTTGGACGGTTCTTGGGTTGAGTCACTTGGGGACAATGAACGGATACCGTCCATTTGAGCTTGTATTGATCAAACAATAGAGGAGTTGAAAGAGGCATTTGTTCATAAAACACGGGCCGCATGGCAACTGATGTAAAAGCAACATCAAATGGGAGAGCACCACGTGGAGTTTTGGAGCCTCCTAGGATGAGCTGGTCGCCACATGGATAAGTAGAAAATAGGGCATTTTTTATTTATTTAAATTCAAAAACTTTAAACATTCATAACTTGGTGTAGAAAATTCATAAAAATAAAATAAAAATACCTTCTTACTCAATAAATTGAGTAAAAAATTACGAACTGAAATTAAAAATTATTTATAATTATTTTATTTTAAATTATATAAATACTCCAGAGAGTATTTTACATAAATTTAATTAAATAGTAATCACCTTGGCTTGAAATTTGGAGGGCATATTTTGCCTGTGGTTAGAAATGTTCTCAAAATTTTCCAAAGTCAGAGATAGCATCTAACCCTAAAAGCCCTAATTTTCAAGACTATTTGCCTATTTTTTATTAAAATAAGTATATTAATTAAAATAAAAATTTAAAAAAATATGGGACTTATTTTGTTAAGTTTTCTGTAGTCAGACGACTCTAGGAAAAAGTTAAAATGAGTTTAAATAATTATGCATATTATCATAGGTAATTAAGTCATTATAACTCATAAAAATTTAAATAAATATAATGTAATCCAAAAAGTTGTAAAAATTATTTTACACTGTAAATGATGATCATTTGAACCCCATGTAAGAATTTGAAACCCATTTGAAATAAATTTAATATCAAAGTCTATTTTTCCAGTAAAAAGGGGTTTTTTGTACTAAAATAAATATAATGAATGAAATATAAATAGAAAAATAATAAATAAAATATAATTAAGAAAATTATAAAAAAATTGTTTTGAGAGTTCCTTCTGATCAATGGCACCTAAGAAAAATAAAACTGTTATTAAAATAAATATTTTATTTTTGGGCTATTTTTGAATTTAAAAGTAATTAAAAATAATTAAAAATTACAAAAATATAAAAATGCACCAAATGTTTCAAATTATTCCTTGTCCACTTGAGATCCTTTAAAATATTTTTCATAATTTTTCTAATGTAGTTATGTATGTTTAAATGATGAAATGTATTTTCCTTAATTTTTCCTTAAAATAATTATAATAAATAAAATAGAAATCGTAAAAATAGAATGCTTGTTTCTTTGAGTTCTTTGAACTTAGAGAGACTAAATAAAAATTAAAAATATAATTTTTTAAAATTAATTTATATGTTTCTACTTAATTAATAACTAAAATTAATAAATAATTATAATATAATCCAAAAAATCTTGAAATTTGGTCCAACTGATCCTTTAGCCTAGTTGAACTTCCAATAATTTTCCTAAGGACAAAAACCTTACTTTGATTAATTAAATGAATTAACATTGAAAATTTCTATTATTGAGCTAAAAATAATTACATAAATTAAATAAAAATAAAAAAACGTAATTTATTCTCTGATATTTTAAATGACCCATGAGTGGGGTACCTTACGAATTTTAAAGTCATTTGAGTTCAATTTAATGAGATATGAAGTGGAGAGCCCTAAGGGCAAAATGGTAAATTTGGAATTTTGATGGCCTAATTAAATTTTAGGCTATGTCAAAGAGTAAATGGGTAATATTGCTCAAAATAAACTTCTTTGAATGTTTGAAACATAATGGGTTAAGAGGTAGAAACAAACTTGTCACCATTTCATAATAAGGGTAAAAATATAATTTAATAAATTATTGAGATTTGGAAGCTAACTTAATTGGATGAGTTTAAGGTAGTAGGCTTGAGATTAGAAAGATAATAACTCGCTTATTTGGAGCCCCTGATTGGTGATGAAATGATAAGTGTGATCTTTTAATGAGAATTGAATTTCGTATAATTTAACATTTTTAATTATTATTAATTTACCCTAAAGATTGGATTTAAGGGCTTAGTACTGAGCTAGGCTTGATATTTAAACTTATTTAATGAAGATTAGAAAAGAGGAACATGATTGATTAATGAGCACCTTTAAACGCTACAAGCCCAACTTCAAATGAAGGTCTAAGATCCTTAATGACTTGAGCTTGCCCTATTAGGCATTCACTTACATAGCTCTTGAATAAAACATCAAGTGAATGTTTGGGAACCTCGCTATTGGGATAATTAAGATATTAAGGTTCATTGAGCATAGGGTGGTTTAATCCCTTAAATTTATCATTGATAAATTGATTGTACAACATAATAAGTTCAAATGAACTCGAAACAATTCAAGAGGTTTCAAAAGTTGTTTAGGTTTATGCCCCGAACACTTTTATGATCTTTTGGATATTTTGAAGAACTATTGGACTTATTATTCTTTGCTCAAGAAAATCATCAATTAGAACTTCTATGGACCTGCCAAGTTATGTCTCGGGACCCGATAACTCACCCAAATCAATAAAAATTCCCCACACTACTTATCCTACATTAATTAACCCAATGTTCAAGGATTTAAGTCTTCCCCAATGTATTTAAATCCTTGTGAGCAACTGGGGATATTTTTTTCCACATATGAAACATCGGGCTTGTGTATGTCTGAGATCTAGGTGGCTAGGGCGATGACGATAACGCTAATGTGTGCTAAAACAAGGGATACGATGTGAGATTTATAATAGTATATCCCACCTCAAGGATCTTTGATAAAAAAAGAAGATAAGGACCAATGGTACTATTCAGCGACTCTTAAGGAGATAATTGTCCCCAATACTCTTAGGTTAATAGTAGTCCTAGCTCGATCAACTAATTAACCTATGGGCTATGATCCCAGCTTTCTATATATATAGATGTAAAATGTGATGTATGCGATTATATTTATAATACTTTAATATGGGATACTATGCAAGTATATATATCGTTATAAAGTAATATAGAACTTTTTGATTAAGTACCGAATAATGAACCCACAGGAAGGATTAGTTTTAGATAACAAAATACTTAGCAATATATATTCTTACTCAAACTTAAGATGCTATAATAGGAATGAAGTTCGATTCATTTTGTAATTTTTGATAATTGAAAATAAAGTAAGAAACTAATTAACTTAACTAAAATACTTGCAAGATGAAGACAATATAAGTAAAATATCTTTTTTTCCTTATAATGAACCAGTGATAAATGTAGAAATTCAGTTGTGGAAGTATGCTAAATGTGTTGTGTCAAATAGCAGCAATAATATTCTTTTCTCTTACTAGAGATGCTATAAAGAACATTAGTTAATCTATAGTTTGAATGATCTTGAAGACCGGCTGAAAATAATAGCTCTCACTCTAGAGTTCCCTCTTCTCCCTCCACCTAGGGGCTAATATCTGGTATCAAAACCTAAAATTACAAATCAAATTGGGGGTTTTAGTTTGTCATTCTAAAGTCCTCTAATTCTACACCTTTTAAAGATTATTTCCCTATTTATTTGCACTCAACCACATGAACTACATTTTCATCCAAGAAATCAATATGTGATTCTAACCATTTGTTGACTGAGACAATACCATCTCAGATCTTACATGTTCTCACAACAGGTATTAAAATTTTAATTGGTCAAATTAAGAAGTAAATGAAGTGCAAGGTTTTGAATCATCACAAATTCTTCCAACATTGAAGACTAATACTTCACACAACTTCCTTTAAATATTTAATCACTCATCATTTTAAGGAAAAGATAATGAAAATTACTTAGAATTCATGGAGAAAACACAATCACACATGAGTTTAAAAGTAGAAATTATGCACACAAACAAGAAATCTAAATTAAAAATCAAGTGTAATCACAAAGATAAACACTTATCTGAAATTATCTTCACTAAATGCCATAAACACTTATCTCAAATTCTCTCCATCAAATGTCTTGAAGTTTCTTTGAATTCTCTTTCTTCTCTCCCAACACAAACTAACAGTCAAAGTAAAATAAAATAAAGTAAAGGTGGTCCGCGACGACGACATCGGCAATATGAACTTTGATGGGTGGTTGTTGGCCCCCTGTCTTGGAAAATCTAAGTCTTTTTTTATAAAAATCCAAGGGATACCTTGGTGTTCCTTCAAAAAGGTGTCTTCATTCAATGAATCTTTTAGAAGTTGTCTCCTCAAAAGCCAATTGAATGAATTTCCGTGTCCATGGGTTATTTTCCATATTTTTTATCAAGGGTTGCTTCAGAAACATCTTCAAAATTTTGCTCCAATTAATATTTCTTTAAGTAAATAACTTTGGTGCTTAAGCACGAGGTACATGGCGCTTAGGCGCGGATGCTCTCGTGCTCAGGCGCTAATCCTAGGTGCTTAGGTGCCCCAGTTCATTTTTGCTCTTTTCTTCATTTTTCCTCCCAATTTGTCCCCTTTTCACTCCTTTTAGCATTTTCCATCCATTTAATTATATTTACAAGAAAAACACACAAATATCTTTCATTAAAGTGCAATATCTCAATGATAGATATAAAAATGTGTACAAAAACACTATATATTTTAGGTATATCAAAATCCCCCAAACTTAGGATGTTACTTGTCTTTCTTCAAGTGACTTTTTAATCTTTAAAAACCAACATAAGTAGATAATGTATATGAGTTTCTTTATGAGTTGCTAAAATTTAGATTTAAAAATATAGTAGTCCAATTTAGAAAAAGTTTTAGTTCATGGACCAACTTAAGGTTTAGAAATTTTTAATGTTAAGAAATATGAAAATATGAGTTCATATATAATTTAGAAATATTGTAGATTTTTGAATTATAGAATTTAGTCCTTTCATTATCTCCACTTAAAAAATATTATTAAGAATAATTTTACTTACCATACTATATTTTTAAGCATAAGAGTTTCTCAAATTTTATACTTTAAAAAGATCAAATGTGGAACCAATTTTTGATTAGGCACTAATCTTCAAGCTTCTCCTCCTTTTTATTTTTCTTTTCCTTTTCTTTCTTTTCTTTTCCTTTTTTTTTCTTTTTTTCTTTTTTTTTCTTTTATAGGCAATGATTACTATATCTGGATAGGTCATTATTGGTATTGAATTCCACTTTTCCTTTCCTAAAGCAAAGTCCTGATATAAATCTTTTACTTATAAATATAATAATAGTTTTGAAAAATATTTTTAATAAAAGAAATTTAAGTATCAAAAATAAAAGTCTAAGTTTCTAAATTTTTCAAAAATACAATTTTTCTTACTAAATATAGGTACACTATATTTAGCATTTTCTACACTAAAAATTTTTAACTTTATGTTTTTCTTCATTACTTTAAATTTTAACTAAATTTTCTTACTCATTTCTAAAATCAAAATTTTACTTCCTAAATATAACTTCATATACATAATAATTTTTCAAATCAAAATCAAATTTATTTGAGATACAATTGAGGACAAATAAACTTTTAAGTTTCTTTAAAATTGTTCATCTCCCCAAACTTAAATTTTTGATAGAAATAAAACATTTAGCATCATATATAAAAGTAGGAATGAAAACTAACTATAACATATTTGCAGGAATTTTCATATCCTAAATCTGCAAGTGCAAAAAATTAAAAACAGGAGTAGAAAATTAAATTAGTCAAATCTTAATTTACTTAATATAAGGAGATTCATTAGACTTCAATGCAGTGGAGTATAACTGAAAAGCAAATAAACACACTGACAAACAAACACAATTGCAACATAAAGAAAAATAACTGATAGCAAATTGAAAATTTAAACATGCAGCTCTTAAGTAAAAAGTTAGTTAAATTTTAAACTTTTCCAAGATTTTCAATTAAATTCAATAAACGCTAAATAAATACACCAAAACAACACAATTAACACAATTACTACCACACAAACATACTAACTACACACAAAAGTACAAATACATCACAGAA
This sequence comes from Phalaenopsis equestris, assembly GCF_001263595.1. Classification (NCBI taxonomy): domain Eukaryota; kingdom Viridiplantae; phylum Streptophyta; class Magnoliopsida; order Asparagales; family Orchidaceae; genus Phalaenopsis; species Phalaenopsis equestris. The sequence goes on along the minus strand of NW_018165137.1, from coordinate 22,142 downwards.
ATGTCCACAAAACACAACAAGTAAAACTAACAATTTCAATAGTCTCAAACGAATACATTACAACAAAGTACTGAATACCTGCACCATCAAAAGTTCATAACAATACATAAATAGAAAATAACATAAAACAGAAAATAGAACTACAAATCCAACTAAGAATCATCTTACTCATCACTATCATTACTACGCCAAGCAGCAGTAAGCTCATACGGTGGATATCTAGGGTATTGAGGAAATACTACATTTTGGTTACCTCTATTGAGATGCTCTGTAGCTGTGTTGTACTCCTCATCATAATCACTTCTTCTTCTCCCATCCATATGCTTAGCACAATGCTTTAAGTTTAATACCTTATCCCCAGTTTGATTTACATTATCTAAAATCCATTGTAATAACTCAGTCTGAGACTAAGAACTAGAAGTCTGACCTCATGATGTGGAAGCATGTGAAGTAGACGCTAGTGAAGAAGAGGCAGCATAAATACTAGATAATCCACCATTCCAACTAAAAATAGAATGATGTGAATAAGTCTTCACATTCACACTGGTAATGGGCTTCAGTGGCTATAGGATCTCCTCCCAGCTATCATATCTAACACCAGCTTGCTCATATAACAAAAAGATCAAGGATGCAAATCCCAAACCTGTGATAGTAGCAGCAATAACAAAACTGGTAATAGCTCCATAAATGAATCCTCCAATATCAATTAGCCTGGACTTCTGAATACAGTAGTTCAAGGTTGCTCTCTCTCGAGTCACTTCACTCAGATGATTTGTAGGTAGTAGACAAGTAGAAATAAAATAATGTCATGCCTTGGCATTGGCATCCAAGTTCGAGGTAAAAATAATTTACTCTTCTTTCATTTGTAATCTTCCATAATCCTCTCCCATCAGTTAAAAATGATATAATCCCATCTAGATCCTCGTCAATAGGACTATATTTTGCATAAAAACACATAGTACTAGGAGGCAGATGGTAAAACTGATTAATTACCTCGGGAGAAAATGGTATTGTCTTCCCCCGCACTATGACTCCTTCTTCATCAACCTCTGAGAGGTTTGCATAGAATTGTCGTACAATAGAGATCATGATGACAACAAAAAAATAACAGAACCGCTCCCAATGGTGGCTAACAATCAACTCCTCCACGGCTCCTTTTGGACTTTTGAAACATTGCTCAGGAATCAGTTTCCTTGTATGTAAAGCATCACTGTATATGTCCTGAGCTCTCGAACTAACAAATTTACTCGAATTGAACGGAGCTTTTCCTTTGATTCTTTTCATTCTAGGTACTATTTTCTAAAAAAATTATATAAAATTCAAAATAAATTCCACAGTCAACTCTAAATCATAAAACACAACTCCTAAAAGCTTAAACTAACAAATCTATGCATTTTCCATCAATTTTTCCAAAATTTTTACCATGAATAGTGATTTTCATGTAAATCATGAATGTGGTCAAAATACATAGGGAAAATAAATTTTTTTTGTATAGAAGTGAAACACATACCTCAAGAAGATCAAATATAACAAATTTAGCTTGAATATACCATAAAATCCTCACTTATGATGATGCCTTAGCTCTCTAAATCGTAAAAAATGGAGGAAGAAGGCAAAGTGGAGTGGTTTAATGGCAATTTTCAGACAAAAAATTCAATTAAAACCGTTCGCGAACTAGTTTTTGTAAACCGGTGTTTAAGTGCGAATGGTTCGGCGCTTAGGCACCAGACTATCGGTTTAGTCAGCGCTTAAGAGAGAGATTTGACGCTTAGGTGACAGTGCACAAATTTTAATTTTTTTTATTTAAGTGAAATGCACTCCTACTTAAGTCATCCAACCCTCTATGGTATCAAAAATATTCTATATACTATATTCTGCTTTCTCACTTTCTTCTAACTCAAGATTCACCAATTTAAGCTAATTCAATTCAACACTAAAAAATACAAAATTTTTCACAAACAAAACACTTATATTCATTCACAAATGATTACAAACATTTTTGAATACATAAATTCTCAATCTAAATAGTCTTGGAAGAGAGGATTCCTAACACATACTCTAAACAAAATTAACATATAAAAATACATTAAAACACACTTAACATTAACAAACAAACATCAAGCACGCAAACACTAAACATAAGCACTAAATCACTAACTTAATTCCATTCTCTAGTTCATGGAACAAATTCTGCCCTATCATTAGTCTCCCCTTCAGCATTTGTTGGAATGTAAATCTGAAAGAACGGACGATGATTAATAACTCTAGTTTAATCTTCTTCAATCCATGTGTTCTTCAGATACATGGTCTTGTCTACTTCTTCTATAAAACTGGTATGGCTAAACTGCATCTTTAGTTGCCATCCCATATGATCCAGATGTGCGTTAACTTCCATCACTTTTGCTTAAATTGAAGCCACATTAGTCTTAATTTTATTGATCTTCTCCTTTATTACTTCAATACTAACGGCTAGAAAATCATTATACATCTTTTCCATGCACACTCTTACTAATAAACTTCTTTCTCATTACTTCCTCCTTCTTCTTCAAATCACTCTCCCAAGATGACATTTTTCAAAGATTCTCTCTTTTTCACATAGAATTTAGGGTTAAATAAAGGTGTGGTGAGATTTCTACCATAACCCCTTTATTTATGGGCCTTAAACCTTCCTAAAACTCCTAGGCACATCTTAGAGCTGCTCACACATTTTCAAGCCAACCAATTTGCAGTTAGAAGTTCTAGAAACCAAATTTGTACATGTTTTTTTAATTGTCGCGCTTAAGCGCCAGTGCTCAAATTAGCACAGGTCAACTTAACATCCAAACATTTATTCTAACATGTCTAAGTCATCTTTTATGGTCTTAAGATAATCATAAACTCAATATATGATCAAAATACTACCATAATTTTCTAAAATACACACAACAACATAGCAATAAAAATAAACACACAGATAACTATGGGGTGCCTCCCACAGAGCGCTTGGTTTTATGTCGTCAGTCCGACGTAACCAGTTCTTATTCTGGTTGACCCAATATCACAAAATCAATTAATTTAAGTTGTTCACCTAAAAAGTAGGATTTCAGCCTGTGACCATTCACTTTGAATATTTTATCAGTTTTAGAATATTTAATATCCGCAGCTCCACAAATGATAAACTTTCCTCACAATAAATGGGCCCATCCACCTAGACTGAAGTTTGCCTGAAAATATTCTTAACCTTGCATTATAAAGCAAACCTTGTTGCCCTGGCTGAAAATTTTTAGTAAGAACTCTTTGATCATGCCACATCTTCATCTTTTCTTTGTAAATCTTAGCACTTTCATAAGATTCATTTCTTATCTCTTTAAGCTCATTCAATTGCAATAATCTATTCTCACCAGCATATTTCAAAATACAATTTAATTCCTTAATTGCCCAATATGTTTTATGCTCAAGTTTAACTGGTAAGTGACACGCTTTCCCAAATACTAGCCTGTGAGGGGAAATTCTTATTGGAGCTCTGTATGCAGTCTTATAAGCCCACAAAACATAGTCAAGTTTAGTTGACCAATCCATTTTAGTTGGATTTACAGATTTTTTTAATATTCTTTTAATTTCACGATTGGATAATCCAATCAAACCACTTGTTTGAAGATGATAAGCAGTAGCAATTATATGGTTAATATGATATTTCTTTAATAATTTTTCCATTATTACATTTCTAAAATGACTTCCCCCCTCAGTTGTGATCACTCTCAGCATCTCAAATCTATAAAATAAATTTGTTCTTAAAAACTTTGTAACACTTTGAGCAGCACATCGAGGTAAAGCAACGCTTCTATCTATTTGGATACATAATCTACTGCTAACAATATATATAAATTTTTAAAAGATGGTATAAATGGTCCCATAAAATCTAATCCCCAAACATCAAATATCTCAACTTCTAACACATAATTGAGGGGCATCTAATTCCTCTTAGAAATATTGTCTACTCGTTGACATCTATCACAATCTTTGATATAAGCATTAACATCTCTAAAGATTGTAGGCCAATAAAATCAAGATTGTAAAATTTTGTATGTTATTTTATCAACACCAAAATGTCCCCCAAAATTGAAATTATGAAATTTTTGGATAATTTCATAAGTTTCTTCTAAAGGCACGCATCTTTGAATAATAAGATCCTTCCCTTATTTATATAAAAATGGGTCATTCCAAAAATAAGTCTTAGCTTCAGATAAAAATTTTATCTTCTGTTGGTATGTCATTCCATAGGGTATAATATCATTAATAATGAAGTTCATAATGTCTGCATACCATGGAACACGCCACTCAATAAGATTGAACAATTTTTCATCTGAAAATGTTCATTAATCTCTTTTTCAAAATAGAGTGGTTTTTTTTTTAAATTCAAGCTTAGACAGATGATCAGCAATTTGATTCTCAGCTCCCTTCCTATCTACTATTTCAAAATCAAATTCTTGTAAAAGAAGAAACAATTGTATCAATCTTGGTTTTGCATCTTCTTTTCATTAAGTACTTCATAGGAGAATGATCTGTTTGCACAATACACTTAGTTCCAATCAAGTATGATCTAAATTTATCAAAAGCATATACTACAGCTAAAAACTCTTTCTCAGTTGTGCTATAATTAATTTGAGCTTCATTAAGAGTTCTACTAGCATATTAGATAACTTTGAAAATCTTATCATGCTTTTGTCCTAAAACACCTCCAATAACATAGTCACTAGTATCGCACATTAATTCAAAAGGTTTTTCCCACTCTGGTGAAACAATAATTGGTGCAGTGACTAATTTTTCTTTTAATAATTCAAAAGCTTTTAGGCATTCTTCATCAAAATTAAAAATTACATATTTTTCAAGTAAATGGAATAGTGGCATAGCAATTTTTGAAAAGTCTTTAATATATCGCTTGTAGAATCCGGCATGTTCTAAAAAACTCCTAATTTCCTTTACACTTATTAGATAAGGTAAATTATTGATCACTTAAATTTTTGCAGGGTCTACTTACATACCATTTTTTGAAATTTGATGTCCCAAAACTATTCCTCCTACTACCATAATTTGACATTTTTCCCAATTAAGGATTAAATTTGTTTCTTCACAGCGTTTTAGAACTTTTGATAAATGTTCTAAATATAAGTTAAATGAAATTCCAAACACTGAAAAATCATCCATAAAAACTTCAATCCCTTTCTTAATTAAATCAAAAAAATAGCCATCATGCATCTTTGAAATGTAACAGGTGCATTACATAAACCAAAGGGCATTCTTCTAAAAGCAAATGTACCATAAGGACTGGTAAAAGTTGTTTTCTCTTGATCCTCAGAAGCTATTTGTATTTGGTGATAACCAGTATTACCATCCATAAAATAAAAGTATTTTTGCCTAGCTATTCTATCCAACATCTGATCTAAAAAGGGTAGTGGGAAATGATCTTTCCTTGTGGTGAGATTTAGTTTTCTATAATCAATGCATATTCAACATCCTGTAACTTGGCTTGTTAGTATTCACAGTCACAGTTACTCCTCCTTTCTTAGGAATGCAATGAATTAGACTATCATATGCACTATGTGAAATAGGGTAGATAATTCCTGCATCTAACCACTTTAAAATTTCTTTCTTTACTATTTCTTTCATAATAGGATTCAATCTCCATTGAGAATCAGCCTTGGGTTTGCAGTTCTCTTCCATATGAGTTTTATGCATACAAATAGAAGGACTGATTCCTTACCTTTTTTATTAGTAATTGTCCAGCCAAAGGCTTTCTTATAACTCCTTAAAGTTTTCATCAAACTCTCTTCTTTTTCTTAAGTTAATTTTAAGGAAATTATAACAGGTAATGTAGAGGAATTACCTAAAAAGGCATACTTCAAATGTTCAGGAAGTAACTTCAACTCAAGATCAGGAGGTTTTTCAATCAATGGACAAAAATATGTATCTTTCTTTGTAGTGTCAAAAACTTCAAAACTTTCTCGAACATAACTTGAATCTTCCTTATATAAATCTTCATGTTGATCTAATTTCTCTTCTTAATCGTGTTCCAACTCTTTCATCTCAGATTTCTCTTCATAAATTGTTTTGAAATGGCATTCACTTAAATATCTTATCACTTTCATTCTATAACATTCATCTTATTTACCTTTTATAGGATATTTCATTGATTTGGAATATTAAATGTAATTGTTTGATCATTGACGCGTATAGTTAATTCTCCTTTCTGCACATCTATCATTTCTCTTCCAGTGGCTAGGAAAGGTGTCCCCAAAATGATAGGTATCTCTTTATCTTCCTTCATATCTAGCACAATGAAATCAATAGGAAAGATTGATCCACTTTCTCTAGGGCATCTTCTATAACTCCTTTAGGATAAGTTATTGATCTATCTGGTAACTGTAGACTTATAGTAGTAGGGGTTATTTTTCTTAATCCCAATCCTTTAAATATTGATAATGACATAAGGTTGATGCTTGCTTCTAAATCACATAAAGCTTTCCAATAAAATTTATCTCCTATTGCACATGGAATTGTAAAGCTATCAGGATCGTTAAGCTTTTCAAGAAGTTTCTTCTGAATTATAACACTGCACTCCTCACTAAGTGCAACAATCTCGTTATCTTTAAACTTCATTTTTCTATTAAGAATATCCTTCATAAATACCCTTCATAAACTTCACATAGCTTGGCATTTGTTCTAAGGCTTCAGAAAATGGAATATTAATTATAAGCTTCTTAAAAATTTCCAGAAATTTTGAAAATTGATTATTCAACCTTTGTTGTCAATGCCTCTGAGGAAATGGAGGTGATGGTCTTTCCAAATCAACTTTAAGTGGGGAAATAGGTCTTTTTAAACCTTTCAGAGCGTCCTCTTTTGGTTCTTCAAGCTCCTCTCTCTCTACTTCAGTTTCTTTTTAAACCCTACTTTCCAATTTTATTCCACTTCTAAGTTGAACGACATTTACTTGCTCTTTATTATGGTCTTTTGGATTTATTTCTGTATTACTAGGAAGTGTTCCTTGGAATCTATTACTTAATGAATTTTCTATTTTTCCAAGTTGATTCTCAATATTTCTAATTGTAGTTCCTTGACTTTGTAACTGATTTCCCATTTGTAACTCCACTTCTTTTATAAAGAACTTCTTTTCCTTAAATTGTGAATTGTTGTTAAAACCTAGAGGATAAGTTGGTCTATAATTACTATTCCCTTGGTTGTTCCAATTTCTTAATAGGTATACTTGATTGTTCCCCTATTGTTGATTATTACCACACGCAGTATTATTCCAATTAAAATTGGGATGGTTCTTCCAACCTGGGTTATAATAATTTGAATATGGGTTAATCTGCTTGTTATTTATGGCATTCAAAGTTTCTAATGATTCTTGAGAATCTACCATTTGGTCTAATGAATTCTCCAATCATGGAAATTGATTGAGAAAAATTCATTCCAAATTGGTCTACCTTCCTTGAAATTGCAGCAACTTGATTTGCTAACATGGCAAAAGCATCTGTTTCCTGTAGGATAGCTACTTTCTTAAGATTTACCCTCTCAGAAGACTATTGAAAAATATTGGTAGTCATCTCTTCTTTTAAAGCATAAGCATCATTAAATGGTTTTGGCATCAATGAACCACTTGTAGCGGCATCGATAATAGATCTAAGAGATCCAGCTAATCCATTATAAAATGTTTGAATTATTAACCAATTTGGTATAACATGAGGTGGACACTTTCTTAAGAGTTCTTTAAATCGTTCCCATGCCTCATAAATAGATTCCCCTTGAAACCGACTAAAAGATGTAATATCATTTCTAAGCTTTGTAGTCTTTCATGGTGGAAAATATTTACCAAGGAATTTCTGTGCTAAATCACTCCAAGTTCTGATAGACTCTGGTGATAACGAATGTAACCATATGTTAGCCTTATCCTTCAGTTAGAAAGGAAATAATCTAAGTCTTATAACATCATCTGATACACCATCATATTTAAATGTAGAACACAATTCTTAAAAATTAGCAAGATGTAAATTTGGATCTTCAGTTGATGTTCCCCCAAGTTGATTATTTGATATCATTTGGATGATAACACTTTAAGCTCAAATGAATTAGCCACTACAGTGGGTTTTTGAATACTACAATAAAGTCCATCCACTGTAGGGTTTGCATAATCTCTTAATGGTCTAAACTCTTTAACATTTTGATTATTTTGATTTGTCATTTCTTGAAATTTTTCAGTAATTCTTAATTTTTCAATTTTCTTAAAAGTTCTTTCTAACTCAGAATCATAAGGCACAAGTCTTGTGGAACTTAAACTATGCAAACATTACTATAAAACATAATAAAATAAAATAAAATAAAAGGAAATAATAACACACTAACAAAAACTTTATATAAAAACAACACTACAATGTTCCTAAAATAAATCTTAATATTTAAATAAGGCTTACTAAAAAATTTGTTATCCAAAAAATTATTTTTGAAAATTTTTGCAAATTACTAATAATTATTTTTGTTCCCCGGCAATGGTGCCAAAAACTTTATCCTAATATTTTTTTATATGTAAGATTTATGAATTTGACACCACTACTTGAAGATTTTAATCCCCGACAATGGTGCCAAAAACTTAGTGCAGACCTTTCTATATATAGAGATGTAAAATGTGATGTATGTGATTATATTTATAATACTTCAATATGGGATACTACGCAAGTATATATATCGTTATTAAGTAATATAGAACTTTCTGATTAAGTCTCGAATATCGAACTCACAAGAAGAATTACTTTTAGATAACAAAATACTTAGCAATATATATTCTTACTCAAACTTAAGATGTTATAATAGGAATGAAAGTTCGATTCTACATCCTTCTTTTCACACAACTTCCTTTAAATATTTCATCACTTATCATTTTAAGAAAAAAGATAAAAAAAAATACTCGGAATTCATGGAGAAAACACAACCACACATGAGTTTAAATATTGAAATCATGCACACAAATAATAAATGTAAATTAAAAACCAAGTGTATTCACTATGATAAACACTTATCTCAGATTCTCTCCACTAAATGTCTTGAAGTTTCTTTAAATTTTCTTCCTTCTCTCCCAATACAGACTAACACTCAAAATAAAATAAAATAAAGTAAAGGTGGCTGGCGATGGTGGTTGCAATGGAGCTTTGATGGCTGGTTGTTGGCCCCCTGTCTTAGAAAATCTAAGTCTTTTCTTATAGAAATCCAAGGGATGTCTTGGTGTCTCTTCAAAAAGTTGTCTTCATTCAATGAATCTTCTACAAGTTGTCTCCTCAAAAGCTAATTGAATTTAAGTCAATTGAATGTATTTTTGTGTCAATGGGTTATTTCCCACATTTTTATCAAGGGTTGCTACAAACACTTCTTAAAAGACAGCGACTTTATATATGATTAAAAATACAAGAATTTGATACTGCTGCTAAAAGATTTAATTCCCCATCAACGGCACCAAAAACTTGACAGCAGTTATAGATTCGATAAAGATGTATATAAAATATTCAATAATTGCAAAGTCACACTTATCAACCCAAGTATACATATCGCTCAAGTAATACAGGGCTCCTAACAGTGCATTCTAATTCTGAATCGTAGGGTATAAGATTTTCAGGTCCAAATTTACGCATACAATTTAAAATCAATACTCGGTAATATAATTAACTAAATATAAAAATAAGTTGTAATTCAAGTAAAAATTTTCTAATAATCCTAATTTGTCCGTTACTCTAATCGTGATTTGACTCCCTCACTCAATCACTCCCCGGCAACGGTGCCAAAAACTTTGACAGTGACTTTTTATATGCTTAAAATATAAGATAAATATGGACGTAATAAATATTCAAAAATTGTAAAGTCACACTTATCAACACAAGTAATAATTGTAAATCCTCACTTTAATTGTAAAACTCAACATATTTTAACAAATCAATTGGCCAGATTGAAAGTAAATTAAGATCAAAGTGAAAAGATCATCATAATTTCTTTAACATTCTCAAGGCTCAAACAATTAAAATCACCATTTCACAAAATCTCAAGACAAGGAGAAAGATAGAGAAGACTATTCAGAACTCATGGGGAAGTTACGACAAAACTCAGAATTTATACATAAAAGCAAAGTCATACAAACTACAATAATTAAATACCACTTATCTCTAATTCCTCCCCAAGCAAACTCCTCAAAGTTC
>NW_018165137.1:10982-11784 GCF_001263595.1 Phalaenopsis equestris | reverse complement strand
AGAATTCTTCTTCGAAGCGGCAAGGAGGAAGAAATCTCTCACTTTCCCTCCACTCTTACAATCTCTCGAAGAATTCCTCACAATCTAACCCTAAATTAAACTCTCTACACTCTACCGGACTCTCTACACTCTCTACACACTCTCTACACTCTCTTCAACTTCCTCCCTAACTTTTCAATTTTTGGCCAAAAGTTTCTCTTAAAGTTGTAGAAGAGTTTTCCCAAGAGTTGCGTAAGCATCCCTTAAAAATCGTCCACATTCAATGCACCTGTTGAGATAACCGCCGTGCTTGCTGTCGGCGGGCTAGAGGGCGCAGTCGGCGGCCTTCTAGAATATTTGATTCTGAACTCTCAAGAAAAACCCGTCGTCAACGTTGTTGGGCTCTCCGTCGACACCCTAGTTTAAATCTTCATATTTTATTCCTTTTTGCTCCAAATTCGCTCCTCTTTGCATCTTTTTTGCTCCAATGACCATAATTCAACATACATGCAACAAAACATCAAAAATCCCTTTATTTAAAGTGCAATATCATCAAAATTAGTGAAAAATAGGTATGAAAATCTCAACATATTTTTCTTTGGTCAAAATCCTCCAAACTTAACTATTACTTGTCCTCAAGTAATTTTAGTACTACATAAAAGTTATGATCTATTGTAGTAAAGTCTTAATTCAAAAATACTATAAGTTCAATTTAAGTAAATACCATAGTGAGATTTTCAGAAAAATTCAAGTAATTAAATTAACTCTATAGGTACAAGATTATCTAGTCATCAAGTTTAAGAGTTCTAGTTTTCTATTCATT
>NW_018165137.1:6481-10934 GCF_001263595.1 Phalaenopsis equestris | reverse complement strand
CTATATGTTGTAATATCAAGTCACTTAGAATATTCAAATGATAGGAACTTCATGAGAACACTACTAGTAAAAGATGCTAATCCATAAATATAAGTTCAAGAATGTATTTAGGTTTTCCCTTTAGGTAGGTCCAAGTGAAGCCAATTTTTGATTAAGCATCTCCTTAAGTTTCTCCTCACTTATATACTTTTTTCCTTCTTCTTTTTTTCATTTGGCTTTCTTTCAATCCTATATATTTTTCTTTTCTTTTCAGAGATTGTTGTCAATCTTTTCTTTTTTTTTTCAAATGAGGATTACTATATCTGGATAGTCTTTAATGATTTTGAACATCACCTTTATTTCTCTAAATTTGAAGCTCAAAGCATTCATTTACCTTATAAATATTTGATAGCTTTTACATCATTGAGCCCCAATCTTTTCTACTCAAATGAATTTCCAAGATTCTTAATACTTCAAAATATAGTTTCCTTTACTTTAAATAGTTAACTATAGTCTTATTCTCTTATACTAAATATCTTAATCTACAAAATTAATTTTTCTTACAAAAATATTCCTTTAAATCTATCATAATATTTAAATATCTACAAAATATAGTTCTCTGAATTAAATTCACTACATAAAATCATTTTTTGAAAATATTTAAATTGAGAACATCTAATAGTTAATCTTTTTTCTTCCCTCCCCTAAACTTAAATTTTTCAATATGGAATGATACAGGTGGAAAGAAAATTCTAAATATAAATCATACCTCAGTACTTTAGGCATTTTCATCATTCTAAAATTTTGCAATCCTTCTAAAAATTTTTACTTCAACTGGTCTGTAATATTAGGAGCTTTCTATACATATAAATTATTAGATAATTTGTTGGGTAATGAAATTTTGAAATAAGTGCAAAACTAAACATTATACAAACACACTATTTTGCTAACACATCCACAATACTAAACCAAAAACAATTACAAAGATATTAAAATGCAAAAAAAAATCACATCACATTATCATTGACAAAGTACTAATCAACATCTATTATAACTACACATGAAAATTTCAACTTCCACACTAAACATTTAAAACAATAATTAAAAATTATCCAATTGCAAATAAAAATAAAAATAAAAATACAAACAAACAAACATTTATCTCTATTACACAAATTACAAAAATAAAAGTACATCAATTACAATCATATATCAAAATCTTAGGCTATATCTTCGTCTCCCTGGTCAGCAGGTGGATTGGGCTGATACTGAGTATAACTGGGGCATTCAGGAAAAGTAACATCAGGCTCACCTCTGTAGTGCTGAGCCTGAGCTTCAAAGTAAGCTATCTCAAAATCAGAATGCCTCTGTAGGTACTCATTATCATAATCATGTCTACATTCTAATCCCCCAATTCTTTCATTTATTAACTCTATACTCTTTCGTTGTAAGGTCAACTCATTCATTAAATCATTCAGGGTAGTGGAACTATAGGAAGGAAGGTCATAATTAGTAGAGAGGATATCTCTACTAGTAGAAGGTTCTTGACCCCTAGTCCCAGATCTCCATTTTTCATGGGATTCACATGTCTTCAAATTAGCTTTACTAATGGGTTTCATAGGGTAAAGCCATTCTTCATCATCTCCAGCTTCAACTTCAGAAAGTTGGCAAAGTGCATAAATGAGGCCAGGATGTCCCAGACCTCCACTTGTTTCACTCTTTATCGTGGTCAAAATCTTCTTAAAAATGATTCTCCCACATTTATATTTCTATTTTTGTAAATATAGAAATTCAGAATAACTCTATCCCTTGTTACCTCACTATGGTGATAAGTATGTAACAGAGTAGAGGAAATAAAATAGTGCCACACTTTAGATGTGGCATTCAACATGGAAGTAGAAAAATTTACCCGTTCTCATTGCTTTATCTTCCATGTCCCTTTCCCATCAGTGAGAAAGTTGATGACATCATTCAGCGAGCCTTCCATTGTACTGAAGGTTTCATAATGACAGCTATAGGAGTCTGGGACTTCATAAAATGAGTTAATGTGGCCGGCACTAAATTCAACAAAAAATCTCCGCACTCGAATGGTTCTGTCCTCAGAATAGAACACATTGGCATAAAATTCTTTCACAATATTTACAGCAGCCTTATTGGTGGTATAACAGAAGTTTTCCCACCTCTGTTCGGTAATAACTCGTTCAATTTCTTCTCCTGGACTCTCAAAAACTCAATCTTGTATACATTTCTTCCCTTCAAATACTGAAGTAAATCTCAACTGAGCCTTCGCATTGACGAAGCGAGACTCGTCAAACTCAAGTCGCCTCTCTTGTAGCGGAGCCATGTCAATCTAATCAAAATTATAAAAAAATTCTAAAACACACTTCAAATATTAAAATAATGGCTTCCAAGAGAGACTCTAAGAGTTCAAAACTAAATTCCATGAATTTCCTCTAAATATTTTCTCCACATTCTCAAATTTTTTGGATCTTCTCAATGTGGAAGAAATTCAAGGTGAAAATCAAATATTTTTAGGTCAGAGTGAAGCTCTTACCGAGAGATGATAAAATTCAGTGTCTAAATGCCTTGAAATTGCCCCCAAATCCAAGATCTTCAAGCCCTAGATCGAAATTTTCATTTTTTAAGAGGAAGGAGATGATGAATAGTGGCAGTTGACTGGTCAAAATCCTGGTTAAAAGTGTTTTTTCAGGATCTCGCCGTCGGCGGGGTCTTCGATGCCGTCAGCGAGCTCTATTGAATTAATAACCTAAGTTTCATAAAAAATCCATCGTCAGCGGTGTCGATGGTGCCGTCGGCGATGTCGATGGCGCTGTCAACGAGATTTTCAAAATTTTGATCAATTTCAAGCCTAGAAGACATCTATCCAATCATAATAGACATAAATTTTAAGTGATTAAATGATGTACTAACACAAATAAACATTCACAACACAAAACATCACAATTATATATAAATTCCAAGGGTTACAATACACGTTACACGACACACATAAGTTTGGTATTTTCTCAACCTTGATACATCAATTCAGCGTCGCAATCCAAGCCACAACACTTTAAACACTGAAAACAAACATCTTGTGCTCAATCTCAGCTATACTGAGATCTAAGAGAAAAATTCAAAAGCAAAGCAAACACAAAGTTCAAATTAAATTAAACACATAGACATACATGTAGCAAGGTAAATCCACTACTCTTCCAATTCAGTGCTTGTTTCTCCTCTGAGATCACCCATTGATTGAACATGAATGAAGAGGTTATAAAATGGTCAGTATGGGAATTCTTCAGTAGAGTCCTCTTCTATCAATCCCATATTTATTATCAATCGTATCAAACAACAAACTTCCTTCAATATGTCCAAAGTGAGCAAATTGTTCTTTCATCCTCTAGTCAAGATGATCAAAAAAATCAGAGATATTGTTAATTGCAATCATAAAATTTTGTACCTCTTTCTCCAATTTCTTGATTCTGTACAGAATCCCTAGTGTCTTGTCCGGAACTAAAGGCTGAATAGGAAGTGAATTCTGAGACGATTGATCCACAAAATAGTTATATCATTCTCATCTTCATTGGTTGGGAACCTCTCGGTTGGGTCCAAAGGCTTCCAAGGTAGAAGTACCCTTTCCCAATTCTCATAAGATACTTGGAAATGACTGCAGAGTAAGAAAATTGTTGAAGTATGTCCAAGCCCATAAGTTGTTCTATGAACAATCAGGCCCAAAACAGACTTCACAATTATCGATCCAATATCAATTGGCAGTCCCATTTGGATACAGTAATTCAGAATAGCACTTTCCTTAGTAACTTTACCGATCTTCATCATCAGTAATAGTTTTACAGAAATGAAGAAGTTTCGGTGTTAGAAACAGGGTTTAGAAGTGTCGCAGAAAAACTAACATACCCGTTTTCTCTCATTTCCCAGTCTTCAGTTTCGTCCGTCAAATATTGGTAGATCTCATTCATCAGGTTTCTTGTCAGGACAAAATTGGAATAATGGCAGACAGGAACATTCTCGATCATATATAACTCATTAATCCATGCAGGAGTAAAAGTTATCCATCTACCTTGCACATAGAAGACTCCCTGGTTGATTTCATGCAAATTAGCATAAAACTCCTTCATCACAAGAACAACTACTGCAGTTGTAGTGTAGCAGAACACTTCCCATCATTGTCGCACAATCATCTCTTCAATTGCTGTCGAAGGATTGTTCAATCCTTGATTCACGAATCCTCTTTCTTTGATTATTCTTCTTTTTGTCAGCACTTTGTTGAAGATTCGCTGCGCCTCGGAACTAATGAACTTTCTCTGGTTAAACACTTGAAATCTAAGGTTTTCAGTGGAATTGGATGCCATAGGGATGAATTTGGTGGAGTTTTGTCGGCGTTATTTAGGGGGTTTGTGGGGAGTTTCCTGTAAGAAGCTGTCGGTCGCCGAAACAAAAATCCCGTCGCCCG
>NW_018165137.1:5512-6471 GCF_001263595.1 Phalaenopsis equestris | reverse complement strand
CCCCTAAAACTGCCAAAAACCGTCATTTCAAACTCCAAAAACAGTCATCCCACCGTTCTCGCCGTCTGCGGCGTTGATGGAGCCGTCAGCGAGCCTTTAGAACTAATTTCTTGGACTCTCAGGAAAAACCCACCATCAGCGGCGTCGATGGCATTGTCGGCGCCCAAGGAAAAAATTTCACAGTTTCGCTTTGGTCCGAATGCGTTCCAATTTTTTCTATGGAACGAATTTTTTCTATGGATCCAATTTTTATGATGATTCAAGGTTTCAAATAAAAATACTATATTCACACTAAAAATAAAGATAACCATGGGTTGTCTCCCATAAAGCGCTTGGTTTAATGTCATCAGCCTGACCTAATCAGATATTATTCAGGTTAACTGATCTTTAAAAGCTCTTTAAAATTTGGTCTTTTACCCTCAAAATACAGCTTTAATCTATGTCCATTTACTTTAAATCTATTCCCAGTCTTTTGATCTTCAATTTCAACAGCTTCGTAAGTATAAACTTCAGTCACAGTAAAGGGTCCTAACCAATGAGACTTCAATTTCTCAGGGAATAACTTCAGCCTTATCCTGTAAATCAAAACTTCTTGTCCTGGTTCAAAGTTCTTCTGGTTATCATCCGATCATGCCATAACTTTAGTTTCTCCATATAAATTCTATCGTTATCATAAGTTTCATTTCTTAATTCTTCTAATTTATTCAATTGTAACAATCTCTTCTCACCAGCATCTTTCAAATTATAATTGAATTCTTTAATCGCCCAATATGCTTTATGCTCCAATTCTACTGGTAAGTGACAAGTCTTTCCAAAAATTAGCCTATAAGGAGTCATTTCAATAAGAGTTTTATAAGCAGTCCTGTAAGCCCATAATGCGATATCCAGTCTAGTAGACCAATCTACTCTACTAGGGTTTATAGTCTTCTCAAGTATTTATTTAATCTCTCTATTAGAAA
>NW_018165137.1:0-972 GCF_001263595.1 Phalaenopsis equestris | reverse complement strand
TACCATAACCAATAACCTTAGATTCATAAGATAAACTAAAACCAGAATCCAAAAAGTTAAAGGAAAAACTCAAAGGTACAAGTTTTGAAATAGAAATCAAATTCCTAAAGAAACTAGGAACATAAAAAGAATTTTCCAAACGTAAAATGAAACCGCTGCTTAAAACCAAATTGCACGTGCCAATGGCTTCTACATGTGAACTCATCCTGAATAGATGCATTGTTCACTTCCCACTGACTTCCTTAGGTTTTGTATACCCTGCAAGGTATTAGAAACATGGATTGTAGAACCAGAATCAATCCACCATGTGTTATGATTAACACTAACCATATTAGACTCATAACAGACGAATGAAAGTTGAGTACCTTTCTTGTCGAGCCAGTTCTTAAACTTGATGCAGTCTTTCTTTATGTGCCCCTTCTTCTTACAGAAGAAATACTTTAACTCTTTCTTTATATCTGGCTGAGGAGGAATCTTGCCCTTTCCCTTATTTTTGGCTTGATCCCACTTTCTCTTTCCTTGAGTAGTAAAATTCACTTTTTCACCCACTTTCATTGCCAATCCACTTTCTTCTTGACACACATGGTCAACAGCTCATTAATTAACCATTTGTCTTTATGTGTGTTATAAGAGATTTTGAAGGGTCCATATTGTTGGAGCAGAGTGTTCAGAATGAAATGAACCAGAAAAAATTCCGACATTTTAACTTCCAAAGCTTCAAGTTGAGCCGCTATGTCCCTCATGTGCATGATATGATCACACACGCCTTTAATTCCGGCGAGCTTCATGGATGAAAATTGCATAATTAAGGTGCTGGTCAGAGCCTTGTCAGATGTTGTAAACTGCTCATCAATGGCTTTGAGAAGGTCCTTCACCTTATTATGCTGCTCGACAGAACCACAGATACGAGCAGATATCTTGGTCTTTATGAACATCAAGAGAGGCGATTAGATCGCTCCCATTTTTCATAAA
>NW_018165136.1:225589-263185 GCF_001263595.1 Phalaenopsis equestris | reverse complement strand
CCCATAGGGAAATACACAATATGCACTATTGAACAGCAAAATTTCTTTTTCAAAAAGACAATTTCATAAACTAAAAATATTTTCACAGTATTAAAATTCAAATCATTTTGGTATTTTTGCTATTTTTATAGAACAGTAACAATTTAAAAAGATAACTTGAGTTTATGTAAGAGAAAGGCACTATATGAATTTTGTTGTGGAAGCATGCAGATTGTGTTGTGCCAAATAAGAGCAATTATATTCTTTACCCTTACTAGAGATGTTATAAAGAATATTAGCTAATTTGTTTGAATAGTTATGAAGACCGGCTAGGCAGGGAAGATACTAGCTCTCACTCTAGAGTTCCCTCGATTCCTTCCACCTGTAGGCTAACATCTCATATCAGAACCTAAAACAATAAACCAAGTTAGGGACTTTAACCGGTCACTTTAAAGTCCTCTATGTCTACACCCTTCAATGATTATTTCCCTATTTATTTGCACTAAATTATATGAATTACATTCTCATTCATACAACCTCATGTGATTCTTTCCAATTGTTGGCTGAGACAGTACCAGCTCAGTTCTTATATGTTCTCACAACAAATTTTAACATCTGGATAAGTCAAATCAAGAAGTAAATGAAGTTCATGGATTCAAATCATCACAAATTCTTTCAAAATTAAAGATCAATAATCTCCACAACTTCCATCCAAACTTTAATTACTTATCATTTTAAGGAGAAACATAAAGAAAACTACTCAGAAAGCTTTTTCTATTTTTAAAAAGATAATTACTTAAAATTTAAAACAATTTTTGTAGGAAGTTAAAATTTAAATATTTTTGGTATTTTTGATATTTTAACAAAACAGTAACAACTTAAAAAGATAACTATAATTTTTGTAAAAGAAAAGTACTTAATATGAAAATATCTTTCTTCTTATCATGAATCAGTAATAAGTATGGGAATTCTGTTGTGGAAGTATGAAATATTGTGTTGTGCTAAATGGGATCAATATTAGAGCAATAATATTTTTTACCCTTACTAGAGATGCTATAAAGAACATTGGCTAACTTAAAGTTTGAATAGTTCTCAAGACCGACTAATTTGCACTCAATCATATGAACTACATTCTGATTCATACAACCTCATGTGATTCTTTCCCATTGTTGAATGAGACAATACCAGCCCAGTTCTTACATGTTCTCACAACAAATTTTAACATCTGGATTGACCAAATCAAGAAGTAAATGAAGTGCATGGATTTAAATCATCACAACTTCTTCCAATACTAAAGATCAATACTCTTCACAACTTCCATCCAAAACTTAATTACGTATAATTTTAAGAAGAAAGATAAAGAAAACTACTCAGAATCTATGGAGAAAACAAAACCACATTTTAGTTTAAAAGAAGAAATCATTGTCAAACCAACAACAAATCTCGATCAAAACCAAAAGTAATCTAGAACAAAAAGATAAAAAATTTTCTCAAGTCCTCCACAAAACTCTTGAAGTTCGTAACTCTTGAAGTTCCTTGTTGAAGTTCCTTGGAATCTCTTCTCTTTTAAAATCACTCAAAACAAAATACCAAAAAAGATAAAATAAATAAAAAATGATTCCTGAAAATCTCTCCGAACTAACTCCCCAGAGAAGAACTTTCAAAACATGTCAATATTTTCAGGACTCTTTTCTAAGTCCTTTCTTCTTTCTTTTATATCTTTTATAGTTTTCCACGCGGTGCCTTGGGCTCTCTTCCCATTGTGTCTTGATTTGATGTATTTGCCCAAGAGATGCATCCTTTTATGATAATTTTTGTCCATGGTGGTTACAACCTCCTATAAGCCAAAAGGGTGCCTCAAAAACCTTTTCAAAATTTTATGAAAACTGATTTTACTCGTCAAGTAACTATCATTGGCGCTTAAGCACGGGTTCTTAGCGCTTAGGCGCAGCCTTCTCTATTTAACCGACACTTAAGTTCCGGATCTGACGTTTAGGTGCCAAAACTCTTTTGCATAATTTTTCACCTTTTTGCTCCAAATTTGATCCTTTTTCACTCATTTAAGCATTTTTTTCCATTATTACTTATATCTGCAAGAAAAACACAAAAATACCTTCAACACAAAAATACTGCAAGAAAAACACAAAAATACCTTCCATTAAAGCACAATATATTAAAAATAAGTATAAAAATGTGTCTAAAAATAATATATATTTTAGTTTATCAGTCACTAAGATCCAAAAGTTGGCTGTATAAGTCTTGCCTTAATCAATTTGACATGACTAGGTCAATTTTGGTGCATGGGTCCAATTTGGGTCCAAATGGCAAAGGCTGGGTTTGAGTTAGGCTAGTCATGACTTTGAGGACTTTGAGCCCAATTAATTAATCAACATTATGTAGATGATTGTTATGAAGATATTTGGTGAAGGATTGAAGTGATTTTTGAGTTCAATTGGAAGCTCAATTTGAAGGATTTTGGGATTTTGGTCAATTTGGACATGTTGAACTAGAGTTGGGTCTAGATTAGGCTAAGATTGGGTTAAGTCTAAACTGATGGTTGTAAATGGTCCATAAGACTGTCATGAAGAGTTTTCAACATAAATTGGGTGTCAATTTTGGGGTTAGGGTATTCAATATTTTGGGGTTAGGGTAATTTTGGGGTTAGGGTATTCAATTTGGTGGAATTTTGGGACATAGCCAATTTGGGGTAAATTTGGAGATTTTTGGACTTGTATCAAAATTGAGTGAAATTGAGGCTTTACAAGACTAATTAAGGGTCAAATTTGATGTTTATTATTGTTATGAAGAGTTTAGGATTCAAATTGGGGCAAATCAAGTAGGCTATATTGGCAAATTGGGGCAAATCAAGTAGGCTATGGGGTTCAATTAGGTAAGATTAGGCATAGGATCAAAATTGGGGGTTTGACTTAGATCAAAATTGAGCTCAAAGTATGGGCCAATAAGGCTTGGATTTGATTTATATTGGTCATGTGAAAGGTTAATTTGAGTTTAGGGTTGACTTTGAGGGGAATTGGGGACAAATTGATGGACATTTGAGGTGAATTTGAGGAAATTGGGCCTTTAAAGACATTTTGGGGGTTTTGGTCAAAATGTTCAAATTGGCAAAATTTGGTTCAATTGAAGGGTTCAAATTGGCTTTGGAGACATTTGAAGTGGTTTTGGGTGTTTTGGTAAAGTTTTGGGTGCCAAGGTGTTTTTGTAATTTTGGCAAATTTGGGGGTATTTTGGTAATTTTGGTAATTTTGGGTGGTTTTGGGCAATTTGGGTATTTTAAAATGCTTTGAAATGATTTTTGAACCAATTTGGGTAGTTTGGGTGAATTTGAGAATTTTGACCAAATTTAGGGTTCCGATGACATTTAGGTAATTTGGGTGGATTCAGGGGCAAAAGGTCAAGTTTGACATTTTGGAAGAATTGGGGTGCCAACCATCTTATATGATTCATGGACCAATGAAATCCCTATTTAAGCCTTCTATGTACTGGTCTTAGCTAAACCCTAGCCTAAGGCTAGTGGGTTTAGGGGACCATCTACATGAGTTCCCAAAAAATCAAGGGATCAAAGTTAACAATTTGGGTTCAGTGTTTGTGAGTGATTGTGCGTGAAAGTGAGTGTTAGTGAGTGAACTAACTCCAGAACAACACCCAGAGTCAACCTTAAGGTCAAGCAGTTCTATAGGGACTCTTATTGAGATCCCCCATGCTGACCCCACCTACTAAGTGCTAGAGATTAAGACCAATATGTGGAACTTTAAGTTGAGCAAGGAAAAGCTTAGAGTTTCTAATGGTGAGGGTTCCTTTCTAGTTTTCTAAGAATAGTTAACAGGAAGGTCCTATAGTTAGGCCTTAGGCAACTAAAGAGGGAAAACTAAACCTCAACCAAAAGTGAGGTCAACAACACTATTTTAAATTAAGCAAAAATTTTCTGGGTGAAGCCCAGTGTGTTGCCTCTTCTGTTATCAGGAGACCTCTAGTTTTTAGGTGGCAGCTTCCTGATGTTGGCTTGGTCAAAATCAATGTTGATGTTAGCTGGTCTAAGACTGCGACTGGGGTTGGTGGTCTTCTTAGAGATATTTTGGGCAATACTTTATGTTATTTTGCTTCTCCTGTCATTGCAGAATGCCCTCTGGAATAAGAGTGTTGGGTTGTTCTCCTTGCGGTACAGATTGATACAGATTGATACAATTTTTTAACTTTTTAATTTAAAGAATTCAAAACCTAAACTTTAGTCTAACTCGAACCTCAAACTTCTTAAAAAGGAAAACTAGAATAAGTCCAGTTAAAAGAACTCAAATTTAACCTAACCTTAAGAAATTCTTAAAAAAGAACTCAATTTTAATTCTCCTTTTTTTTTGAGCTGACCAGTTAAAGTATCAACCACATAACCTTTGCAAAATCCTCTCGAACAACTTAATCTAGGCAAATCTTTTATATATTCATGAGTATAGATTTTTAGAATGAACAGGTTTCCTGCCTGGAAGCATGTGACTTAAAAAGCTTATCATCTTAACATATAATCTTTGGGCCATTTCAAGTATACCAATTTCATATATCTATATGTCACATCGTTGAGACTCTTTGCATGAAAAATATTTTATAAAATTCTCTTTTGTTAAATATGAAAAGTGTAAACTTAAAAGGTTTGAGTTAAAATCTTTCAAATATAAAACTCAAACACGAAACATTGAACTAAACAATATAATTCAACTCTAAGGGAAAGAATCAAATAAAGAACATCAACTCAGGACAGAGAACTCAAAGTAGAATTTAAAGAAATAAGAGTATTATTTTTGGAAAAAGTTACAAATATGCTAATTTTTACATTTAAAAAAAAATTTTATTATTTAACTACTGTTGACTTCTTATTAGTAATTTCAAAATCAAGTTATGAAGATTCCAATTTTGAAAAGTTCATTTTGGTGGTTTAAAAGCAATAGGGATATATTTGTAATTTTGGAAATTTATATATATATGCCTTTATTCACTTTTAACAACCAAAACATACTAAATTATTACTTTTTCATTGGTTATTAATCATTTGAGATTAGATTTCAGAGATTTTAGTATTCAATTTGTCCAACTTAAGGATTTAAAAGTGGAGAAAGGTAAATTTAAATTTTTAAAAAATTATAATTATACCTTGCCTTACTTTTCTATAAATGGGTTTACTAAAATTTTGTGATTTATATTTTTCTTAATGATTTACAATTATATTTTAATCAAATTTCTAATTCTACATATTCAAATTAACCACTATGGTAGATTTATATTATTATTTCCAAATTTTACCAAATTTCAGTTGAATCTTTATTAATTCCATTTGCTGATTTCACCAAACTTTCAAGAAATGGTCTTGGACAGAGAATGAAATGATTATGTAACCATTGATATCAATTAAAACATTAAAAGGTTTATGAAAAGTAGTTTTTTCAACATTCCAATTATTTACAAATAGACCCTTCTTTATAATTTTGCTTTTCAAATCAAAATGCAACTTAGCCATTTCATTACTTATGCTAAAAAAGTCTTAGCATCTAAATTTGAAAAAATACTTCTCTATTTTTAATGAAATTTGAAAACAAAAAGTTAAATGTGTAAAATTTTCATTTATAAATATACCATTATATTCCTAAAAGGTGTTTATTGAGTTTTGATTGATGAAATCACTATTTTAGTTAAACTTTTTTTTTTAAAAAAAAAAAAGCTTTTCTTGAAAATTTATATTGATTTTTGTTTTTTTCTCTTTTTTCTATTATATTTGTTTTTCAAATTAATCGTTAATTTCTCTATGAAATTACCATCTGTTGGTTATTTCTTCGTTTATATTCTAAGAAAAACTAGAGGAACTCGTTGAGGTCAGAGACTTCAAGTGATCTAAATTTATTAAAATATTTAATTATTTTGAAATTTTAATGTACTTTAGCCTTTATGTTTCATTGAATTCATATCTTTCTTTTTTATTTTTATGATATTTATTTCTTATTTATGAATATCCAAAGTTATGTTTTTTCATATTTATTTAATTAGGAAATATGGTGCTTTCCTATTTAACGCACACTCGACCTGTGTTGCCACCTTAGCCTCAGCGTTAGCCACACCATTAGTGCTTTTGCACATGGAGCTCTCCAATTTTTTTAGCTCATGATTGCGGATGTTGTGTTGGCTTCCGATTATGTGTGAGGAAGTCTTTATAGTTTCTTTATGGGATCAAATCTCTGGCCTCCATTTTTAATACATAGAAATGGATGACAACAATCATCATCCTAAATTGGATGATGAATGTGACCCGCCTGCAAAAAAAATGTGTGATTTGTATGATCCTACACATTATTGTAAGGTCTTATTAGTCTAATAAAATCTTTAGGTCCTTAGGGTGACATCCCAAGGTTAGAACTTTATGATTTAAAGTTTTCCTTTAGAAAGGACCAACTACCGAGCTCTATGACTTAGTTTTATGCAATTACCTTGATCTAGGATGATTTCTTTTGGTTGGATGGCTTTGGAGTAGTTGGTTGAGCTCCATGCACCTCTCCTAAGCTTGGATTGCTTCAATTTGAATTCACTATGTGTTCTTGTTCAGGAGCTAACACGAGTTAGTCTTGGAGTAGGCTAAATGGTTTGGGATGTTGGAATTTTGATTGAGGATTGGGTTTTAGGGTGTAAGAAAGCTTATGGGGTGTTTGGATTAGAAGATTGGGGAGTGGATGCAGGGACTTGGATTTGTCTTAGATCAGGTTGGGTAAAATCATGGGTAATCAATAAAAGTGTGGCTCTAGAATGAAAGGGAGGATGAGCTAGAGGCTAGGCTAGGGTTTAGAGATGATTTTCACAGAGCTTAGTTAATATATTTGCTTGGATGACTGTCTCCAAGGCAAGCTAAAGGGTGGTTAGGATAGCTGGGTGTAACCCTCAGATGGTTAAATTAGTTAGGGAGGTCTGGAGAGTGACCAATAGGAGTGAACCATTTAGAGGAGTTGGTTAGATCAATAATTGGTTCAAAATGAATGAATCTTGGTTGGCTTAAATTTAGCTTGGCAAGGCTTGTAATTGGCTTGGAATTAGCTTGGCATTGGCTCGCTTAGCTTGGTTTAGATTCAGAGAACAATTGGCTTGAAACTGAGCCAAAGTGGTTTGAGTAATGGCTTCAAATTGACTTAGTTGGCTTGGCTTGATTTGAGGGGGTTTGCTTTGTATTTAAGTAGATTTGGCTATGATTTGCAAGTGGATGGTAAGTAGTAGTATGGTTGATTTTGGGTGAATTTTGGTTGGTTATTTGGCTAATGGGAAAACCAAATTTTAGAAGTTATGGTGTAGGATTGTTTGGTCGATTGAGGGGTGTGTGTGTGTGAAATTTGGTGAAATTGATTTTAATTTTGAATATGAATATGATTTGAAAATGAAAGTGATTTGTGTCATGAATGTGAATGATATAGTGGGTGTAGGGGGGTTAGGGAATTTTGAGAAGTGAATTATGAGTGGAATGTGATTTTAGAAATTTTGAAAAGTGAATTTTGAGTGGAAAGTGGGTTGTTGGCTTTGAAAGCAAAATGTGAGGGTGGTAGAAGGGTGTGTAAGGAAATTTTATTTTATTTATTTATTTTAAATGTTATTATTATTATTTTCTTTTAATGACTTCTATTAAGTAATCATCATGTGAAAGTAATGATGACCATTTTTTGAATTTTTTTCTAAATTTAATTTTGAACTTATTTTGAGTTTAATTATTTTATTATTGAATTTATTTTAATTAAAATGTTAAAAATATTATTTTCTAATTTATTTTTATTTTCTATTTATTATTGAATTTTGTCATATTTTTTAAATTATTTTTGATATTTTGATAATATTTGCAAATTTTAATTCTCATTTTCATTTTATTGTTAATTCAAAATTTTTATTATAAATTTGGATTTTAATGTAATTTTAGGTGAATTTGTTTCCATCTGATTTCAATTTTTATTTTATTATGTCGTTTTGATGAAATTTTGATGGTTTTGATTTTCTTAGATTTTTATCCTATTTTTTATTAAAAGATAATCCCTATCATAGCTCAAAATGAACATCATAGCCAATGTGATCTTTATGAACCCAGTAAAGGGTCATCTAAGGAATTTAAAGAAGAGACAACAAAGTACCCAAAAAAGGACCATATAGAAGGCTTAAGGCTCTAGGTTCAAAGGGTAACTTAGTGCATTATCAAGTCTATATGTACTCAACTTGAGCTTCAATCAACAAAGTGTGAAGGATTCAAAGTCAAACAGAAGAAACTATAAGGACTGATGATGTAATTCAAAATTCTAGCTTAGTACTGGTTCCATCAACAGGGCACTAGGAAAGAGGTATTAAGAAAACCCTAAGGTTAAATCCAAAGTTTTAGAGAGAGAAGAAACAAAATAGACCTCATGCAAAAATGATGTCAACATGTATTATCAATATGTTTATATTTACTTATATAATAGTCAAAGTTTTAAATCACATCAAAAATACTATTAATATTATTCAAAAATGAATGCACTTTTTTACGTAAAACTTTTATTGTGATTATTTATGTATATGTTGCTATAAAAATTTATGTATTACGTATGTAAATACATAATATTTACGTTGTATATAAATTCACCTAAAAATTATTCATGGCTGTCAAAATCAAATTAAATAATTTCACACGATTCATCACACTGATATAATCTTATCTTTTTTGAAGAGCAAATCAAAATAACCAAAAAAAAAAAAAATGAATAATTTTGGAAGAAAATAAGGATAAGTATATGAATGAGATAGGAATAAAATCACTTTGTACTGGGATTGAAGTTTAGGTGTTGGAAATGTAAATACATAGGAATTGAGTGACATATATGTAAATATGTTTTCCGGAAAATTTGAGCAAGTGTAATCATATCCAAGGCCTTCAACTCAAAACCCCTTGATTGAAAAACTACTACTAGACTATAGTAACTTTATTGAAATCATGACTAAAGTAAGTTTATTGAAAGCCTTCCAAATGTAATTTGAGATGTCTTAAGTGTAATTTTAGATATGATAATTTTACCATACTAAATTTGGATAATTACATATTTAGTGGATATTTATGCTCAATTATGTACAAATTTTCTAAAGGTTCAGTTTGAGATCACTTTTTATTTTTTAATTTTTTTATTTTTAGTCTATTTAATTTTGTTTTATTTTATATTTTATGTTTTTAGAAAACAAATTTAATACTTTTATGATTGTTGTGTTTTTAAAAACAAAAAAAATATAAAGTATGTTTATTTCGACATTTTTTATTTTTTTTAAGGAAAGAAAATATAATTTTTATAAAAGGTGATCTACCTATGCTTCAGTATTAAGCTCTGCCGCCCATGACGTATTCAACGTTTTGCTTGCTTCACCCAGCACGAAGCATTACCTGCAAGTGTGCGGGTGTGCGGGCAGCGGGCGACGGGGCAGGTGGTGGGTTGCAGCGATGACGGGCGTTGGACAGCGGCTGATGGCAGCAGGCAGGGGCTGCCGGCGAGGGTCAACCACAATCAGCAGGCGGCGATGGCAAGGGGGAAAGCGGGGAGCGGCAGACGGTACGTGGCTATGTGCTGTGACACTCGCTGTTTTTGGTGTTTTAAAATTATTCAAAAATATATTTTTTAGTATTTTAAAAAATGAAGTATTATTCTAAAAAAATAAAATGATAAACAAACATTATTTTTTTTTCATTTGTTTCTTATTTTTTGTTTTCAAAAATAAGAAAATAAAAAATAAAAAATAAAAAATAAAAATTGATCGCAAACACCCCTTAGTTCCTTTACCATAAAATGCCGATAACGGGGAGAGAAGCTCTTGGCAGGTCCGAGGGAGTGGAAATAGGAAAGAAAGGGAAAAATGGCGAAGCCATTAGGACCCACTGGTGAATTCTTCAAAAGGAGGGATGAATGGAGGAAGCATCCAATGCTCGTCAATCAGTTCAGGAACGCCACTCCCGGCCTTGGCATCGCCCTCGTCGCTTTCGGTGTTTACCTCGTCGGTGAAGCCGTTTACAATCGCTTTAACAGCTCCGATCCACATGCAGCTCACTGAAGAGGGCTTACGATCTCTGCTAAAGGTTCTTTTTTGATCCAAACGATTTTCTATTTATGTTCCGAAAACTTGGATTATGGCTTCACTACGCCTGATCGGATTTTAGGGTTTATCTATGGAGACTGATCTGGTATCAAAGTTCACTGTAGTATTTGCTTTGATTTTATAATTCATTATCCTTTGGACATTATGAAGGGCTTTGGAGATCCTTGTGTGTATCGAATTGGGACTCTTCTGATTCAGTTGGATATTGCTTTTTTTTTTAAGTCTATTTTTTACCAGGATAATTTAGAAATGAAGTTGTTAAAAGAGAAAATATTGGTTTTGTTAAGAATTATAATAGGAAATAATTTATTCCTATAAGAAGTTACGAGGAATAAATTATTTCCTTAATATAAGGAGATATTTCCTATCCTAATTTATATTTATTTCCGTAGATTAATAATTATTTGGTTTCCTATTTTATGTTATTTCCTATATCTCCTAATAGTTAATATGAATTAATTATTGGAGATATTATATGATATATCTTTCATTTCATATCATTTTCTTTTTATTACTTTTCCTATTATAGAGTTCTTGTAAGGGTTATTTATACCATCGTTCATATCAATGAAATAATAGTGTATTTCACCACATTATTCTGAAATTTCAACATGGTATCAGAGACAGGTTTCGTACCCTAGCCACCGGTCCTCCTTTAAGAATTGTCAGACCCCCTTCCTGCCATCCTCTGTGCAGGAAGGGAGGGACACTCATCTTGATATTTGAAACGACGATTTTTTCTTCTTATCCAAATCCCTAATTCCCCGCCTCCTCGTTAGGTTACAGAAGTCATGGAAAGAATCACAAAGATGTGCTCCCGTGAGTTCAAACCATCTTCAAGTCCGCGCATTGGCGTCAACCTCAGCAGCATGGTCGTTAAGCCTCCAGCCAGCAATAGTGGAGGGAGCGATCTTGACATCGGATTGTTCGCTTTTTTGGTCCCCCGCCGCATCAGCACCGACTTAATTCTCCACAAGATGTCCATCCTTGTGATTCTCCGTCGTCCGTCGTTCAGACGACGCCGTGGAGGCTACTCGCCACCTCCGTCACCTAGAAATGCATGGGCTGATGTTTTGGAGGATTCTCCTTCTCCGAGGACTTTCAGAAAGTCAGGGGATCTTACTTCACTTCTGTACACGACTCCCAAGAAACAATGACAACAAAGATGCTTTGGAGTTTGGCCAGACATCACCACAAACCATAAAAAAAAAAAAACTTTGTGTTGTATCTTCCTATACCTGCACCAGCGATGGGGCTCCAGCCAAGGCGACACCAGCGATGTCGCCACCCGCCTCATCATCATCTCATCGGAGATATCGCTGCCGTGGATCGAATAATGCCGGCAAAATCCATCGCCGACCCTTCCTCCTGCAGTATTTTTTTCTTCTTTGTCAAAGCATCAGGACTCCTGCAATATCTTTCTTCCCTGCCAAAGCATCAGGGGAAGCTGCGTTTTCAGCCGGTCATTTCTCCTGCAGCATCTTTTTTTTCTTTCTTGCCCAAGCCTCAGGGGGAGCTACGTTTCCAGCCAACCATTTCTCCTGCGGTTGGTTGTCTCTTTCCCTGCAAAATTCAAAATTCAGCAAAGTCTGAATTCAACAAATTCAGCCAAGCCTGAATCTGTCTTCTACGTCGAAACATATGACAGACAAAATTCAAAATTCAGCCAAGCATGAATCCAGCAAATTCAGCCAAGCATGAATCTCTCTTCTACACCGAAACATATGACAGACAAATTGAAAATTTAGCCAAACTAGCAAATTCGACAATCCAAACGACCAATTTTTCTTCACTACTTAGCAAGTTTGGAATTATTAACATACATTCCAAACTTGAGGGAGAGTGTTAAGAATTATAGTGGGAAATAATTTATTCCTATAAGAAGTTATGAGGAATAAATTATTTCCTTAATATAAGGAGATGTTTCCTTTCCTAATTTATATTTATTTCCTTAGATTAATAATTATTTGGTTTCCTATTTTATGCTATTTCATATATCTCCTAATAATTAATATGAATTAATTATTGGAGATATTATATGATATATCTTTCCTTTCATATCATTTCCTTTTTATTATTTTTCCTATTATAGAGTTCTTGTAAGGGTTATTTATACCCTAGTTCATATCAATGAAATCATAGTGTATTTCACCACATTATTCTGAAATTTCAACAGATTTTTATAGCAAACAGAGCACTCTGAGTGACATTTATCTAAGGAGATTTGCTTGGTTCGCTAAATGAGAAATTCTCAAGCATATATGAGTGGTTTCTTTAGGTTAGCCATTGATTTACCTTTTTAAACTTTCAGACCGATTTAAACTTATGATTTCACTGCTACAACACCCTAATATTTGACATTTTTTGTACTGCCCTAATCCCTAAGTTGTCACTAACACGCCATTAAGTTAACCGTGTTTATTATTATTTGTACTTAGACGACTCAACTTATAATAGAATTCGAACAGGGCATGTGATACATTTCTTTGTATGTATTCGACCTAATCTATAAGTTTATTAGGGAAGATTTTCTTGTTTAAAATTGTAAGTTGACCCATTCTTTTCCCCTCCAATAGTAATTATGTGCAAGTATTGATCTTTGAGGATTCTACCCTGTGCAGCTGACCATAATTTTTTTAACGGTTATTTCAATAAAAGTTGAAATTAAATTTAATTTTTATAACTAAATATTCACTTTAATTTTCTACCGACTAACCAGAGTAATATCTTTGTGAAAGTTAATAGAGTTGGGTGGTACTGTCAATTAAAAGTTTGGGCACCATATCATTAGATTAATATGCTAAAATATATTCAGCTGTGTTTGGGTTGAAGCAAGGTGAAGGAAAGGAAGTGAAATCCTGATAAATGATTGATTTATTATGAATTTTGTAATCATTGTTTGGGGCTTTCCAATGACTTGTTTTTTTCATTTCACTAAAATTCCTAAAGTCTAAACGTACCTTAGGCTTTTGATGAAAGAATAGTTATGTTTGGAACTTCTGCTGCTCATTTCTTCAGAACTTCTTAGCTGTAAAATAAAAAAAGTTGGCACGTTAAAATTTCACCCCACGTCTCCATCTAGCTATATCATCAGCCATATAAAAGTGTGGGAACCATTTATTTTCATTGGTTATGAAATGCTTTAGGAGCATTAGTTCTGGTTGGAGAAGGCCAAGTATTTTCTGTTAAAATTTTTTGTCAGCACTAGTTTGAATGTTCTAAGGTTTGAAGAAATGCACATGCAAGAAACCAAAGAGAAACAACAGGAAATGGAAACAACCCAATACAGCTGTGATAATTAGTCATTAGGCGTCGTTGACAATTACATGTTTGTATATTAATTTTAGCTGTCCCAGTGCAAGGGGCTCCACACATGGCCAAATCGACATTGTTGATATTTGTTACAAATAAATGCAATGGGTTGTTTGCGGGTCCTTGTGATTCTTGACGTTTCATAGATTTATAGGTTGCTGTGAAGTCATTAGGAGGTTTTGTAAGTGTATAAATACTCTTCATATGGGAGTATTAGTGTTAGCAATGAATGAATTAAGCTTTAGCAGACTCTCTTTCCCCCAATACTTGGAATTATGTTGATTTTTAAATTTTTACAGAAGCTCAAAGTTGCACAGCAATCCTTAAATTTTGGTTTATTTCAATGTTATTTTAGTAGAATTTCTTTTTTATTTGTGACTCAAGCTTTCATTTAGCCTCACTATCACCCGTTGTCCTATTTGCCAGGACCTCTTCCATTTATATCTGAGTTAAATTCTTTTTGCAACACTTAAATCTCCCAAGTTGCCTTCTAAATCTTTTCGCTGCAATCCGCATTCACTCTTGGTATATCACAAATGACATCATCTCTCCCATTGACTCTAGGTCCAATGTCGATCTCCTATTTTTGCCTCATATGTTTTGCATCCCGCTAGAATTTGCTTGATTCTCACCTAATTCTTTTAGCATTCACTTGATCTGGTGTCTCTTAGTTGTCATCACAGAATCTTATGATCCAAATCTAGACATCGTCACTCCGAGTGACCTTAATGTTGGAGTTGTAGGGATATTCGATTACCCTAATTTGCTTTCGAGTCTATTAACATCACAAATCTCATCAGATTCATCATATTCATTTATGAGTGCTCAAAACCTGCCAAATTCATAATATTTATTTTCTGAGTTTTTATAACCATTATTGCGAGACCATAGTGAAGATGTGGCTAATATTATGCAAATATTTTAATGGATAGTTATCGGGTCCTTTGTAGTTTTAGTAGTCTATAAGCTTAATAGGTTGCTATTAAGTCGTTATGAGCATTTGTAAGTCAATTAATACTGTTAATGTGGGAGTGTTCAGATTATACAATGATTGAACTAAGACATGGGAACAACCATCCAAAATAACTACAGTTCTAGGCATCCTCTAATTGTTTCTCTTTTCCCCTATTTATTTCTAGAGTTTTAGGCAAGATAGAAGTTCTCTTGTTGTCCATGTATTTCATTTAATTCTCTTTCTTGTTAGTTTTTTTATTTGCCTTTTTAATTAGTTTCATTTAGTTTCCATTCTTTTGAGTAGATGGCGACCCTTTCTCTCATGAATTTTTGAGATTTTAAGAGTAGTTTTTCTTAAACAATATTTCCTTTGATGTTGTTTTAGCGTTATGTTAGACATGAACTTGATACTTTATATTGGAATAAGCTCCCTTAGTTAATTACTCTTGCAACCATATAACACTCTTGATTAAAATCTTTCTTGGGCTCAATTTTAGGGTTAAATTTGATTTTAAATGTAAATTTAAGTGAGCGGGGAATGGTTGGAGTAATAAAGGCTGACCCTATGAAGTTCTCATGGTTTCATCATCCAGGGCATAGTAGTGGACCTAGTTTACAATGTAGGGTTTCATAATATTTTCTATTGGGATATTTTTATTGGACCTAGATCCAAACATTTTACCATTTAAGTTTTTATAATATTCACTTATATGATAATATTCTTTAGGCACTTCACTGGTTGACTGATTAGTTTTTAATTGTAGAAGTTATATTAACATTTACATGCCTATTTTTTGGGTAACAGACGAACAATATTTAAGTATGTGTAATTATTATTTTCGAATAACATTGATTGATAGTTGTTAATATCAAACCCATGAAAATTTGTATCATGTCTTCGATCTATATTCAACTAATTATATTCTTCTATTTTGTAAATAATTTAAATGTTTTGACTTTTCACTTATTTGAACTATGTTTTCAGTATTGAAAATTATCATTTGTTAAAACTTTTTTCTAAAAAACTTACTTTAACTATCCTTTATAAACATTTCTATAACTAATACTAAAAAGATAGGGACTTAATATTGACTTTTGATACAACCCTACTATAATTGAGAACTCTTTGGTCATGTTTAAACTGCTAGTGCTAGTATGTACTCTATCATATGTATTTTTAATAGCTTTCACACACCTTTGGCACACATTTTGTCCTTGACGTGTATCAAATCAATTCTTATGATACAAAATTATATACTTTCTCATTATCAATAAAAGTTATATAGAGATCATTTATTTGTTTTATATAATTACTAGTATTAAAAAATTAGATTCATGGTAAATCTTCTTGTCCTGAAACAAAATTGATTACTTGATGTTGATATAATTTTCTAGATCATGCTCTATTATTCTCTCCCATTATTTAATTGTTTCCCCTTTAAGTTTGATTCTTTTTTTGTCTAGTAGTTAACATAGTCTTGATCATCTTTATGTTTCTTAGATATTATGCCAAAATGATTCTTCTTCCATCATTTGTCACTTATAAGTTTGATTCATTTATGCTTAGTAGTTAACATAATCTTGAGCATCTTTTTGTTTCTTTGATATTATGCCAAAATGATTTTTTCTTCTATCATTTGTCATCCTCTTAGTATTCAAAATTGAAATGAAAAATTTATTAATCAAATTATTGCAACATAGTCTTCAAATCTCAACAGACCTCTAATTTGCATATAATTTTTGTTTTAATAGATATTTCTTTCAAGCTAAATCCACTTCAGTTTAGAATAATCTATAGCTTTTCTCATTATTTTGTTTAAATTTTGTTTCTGAGTATTGTTTTTCTTTTAAATTCTTTTGATATTTGTTTGAATTAATATATTTTTCTTTCTTAAATATTTTCATCATTAATGGGCTTTATTATATTGTCTTCTAATGCATCTTACTAGATAAAACTTTTTATATTCTTTTATCTCTTGCCCTAATTATTTTATATATTTCCCCATTTTCTCCTTTAGTAACTTCTCTATTATATAAAGTATCAAGTTAACGCTTTTATCATACTCACTTTTGTCTTTGCAATAGTTATAAGTCTTTGTAATATCTTTTTTCTCATTCTTCGCAAGTTCTTTGTTCTCTATATAATCTTCTGAACCTCTTCACTCCACTAAATCTGTACCTTTTTTTAGCTTGTTGTACAATAGTCTTCTTCATGGTACCAGCTATCTTATACTATGTTCACTTTGATGTCACTAAAAAAAATAAAAATAAATAAATAAATAAATAAAAAAAAACCAATTTGCACCTCATGACAATATTTGAATGATTCATTTATTAACCATTTCAATGTCACCATTTTATTTTAGGTTAATAGTTCTTATTCTTTTATTTATATTTTTAACATATAAATTTGTAATTTTTATTCAGTATTGCATGGATGAACCTTCTCCTAAAATCACCTCATTATTTCGTATAATTTTCATTTCTTTTTGTAAAGAACTCTATTTGTGATTTGCTAACTTATCTTTGAAGAGTAAATAATTTTTCTTTATTTTTAAAATGATATTTTTGCTATGACAAAGATCATATACTACGATTAACTCCAGCACAAATTATGATATTTTCACACTAAAAATGAGTGAAAATGAAATCATTCTTAAACATAAGTAATGAGCACTAATGATAACTGCCTTATGATTAATTGTATTCATCTTAATAATTTTTTCATTCAACACTGACCTCTTCAATGCTCCTATTTTATTTTTATTATTGAAATTTATAACATTCAGTAGCTTATACCCTTCCCTTGTGTCTTTGAATTTTTTCACTTTTCATTAATTTGTTCCTCACAAATAATGCTTTTTCTTTTTCTAATCATTATGTACACTAATTCTTTTACTCAAGTTCATGCTGCATTTCTATTCTTAATTTTAAACTTAAGCAACCCTTGCTCATTTTAACCACATTTGATTAAAGTGTGACATGCAACATACATATTTATAGAATGGAACGTAATTTTAAGTTGCTTAAGTCATAGATTTCTTACTTTTACTGAAAGTTCAAATTTGTTATCCTGTCTTGACATTGTTTTATATAGGCTGACAGGTTGAGTATGGTTACAGAATTTTAAACACTTTTGTTGGATGTGCGGGCTCCAAAGTCTCCTAGGATTAGCCTGACTCGTCCCATATCAATTCTGGTTTGAAGGTTACATGGAAATCCAGATATTTTATTAAAAAATAATACTGCATTTTGAAATACAAAATAAAGACCCCCAGCGATATTGTGTTTTTGCACTGCTTGAGAGGTCCCTCAGTGAAACGGCAATAATCTTATTAATAACTTTAGGTCTGACTCTCAACTGATTTCTTTACCCTACATAATCTGTAGTCTTTGTACTCTTGAGTCTGATTCATCTTCTCTTAATTGGTGTAGTCCTGATTTTGTTATTCATTGAAATTTAAGATGGGCTGCAAAGTTACCACTGATCCTTGGTCCTCTTTCTAAATTGCATTTTTAATGTCATGTAATGGTTAACTATTACCTATGGGAGCCTTTTCATTCGACCACAGACTTCTACAAATTCATTTTGCATATATATTGTTTTGAAAGTGCAAGTTAATGTAATGGTGTCAGTTCAACTTTAAGTTTGCATCTCTAAAGCTGAGAAAGCTATCCCTATTTGTTGACAATTGGCTGTTTTGCTTGGTTGAATAAAGAAAAGAATGCTTTTGATATCTGTTAAACCGAAAGAGTCGTCAACCTTATTATCTTTTACTTCCTATCTGCAACAGTAGTTTTTTTCTAAAGAAAAAGTCATTGATTAGCGATTCATTTCCATTGGTTAATAAAAAAAATTCCATGCATGGCTATGATGATTTATGTAACGCTCACAAACACCCGCCTGCCCCACTGATATAACAATTAGAAATAGTATGTCAAGGCTCTTGGCTTTTTAATTAATCAAATATAAATTACTTATCATATTTATCATTGCAGTCAAACAAATACTAATCCTGTAAGCAAATGCTAAATTAGATTATCCAAAAACATTCACTAATTGAAACTTGAGGTAGTTTTAATGAATGTTGCTTTACATTTCTAAATTAGCTTGCTTTTCTTTTGGTAGAAAAAGCTTAACCTAATTCTTTGTTTTTCTCATTTTTTTTGGATTCACTTGTGACTTTTATAGTATTTGCCTTTGGAGTTTGCTTATAGTGTCAATCTTATTTGGTTGGAAAATGGGAATTGATTGTAGTTGTTTGATTGGAAAGATCTTTGGTTAGTTAATTTCTTTACTAGCGAGTACTTATTAAATATATACCTATCATCAAATGGAAGAGAACATTTTGAATTTGATATTGCTACTTGCTAATCCCCTTCCTCCAGCTCATGCACGCACCTGTATGTGTGTTTGTAAAGCTAGCATTCTGATCAGAAAGCCCAATATCCCAATAAAATAATAATAAATATAAATTTGATTGCTTTTTCATATAGAGTTGTTGGTAATGTAGATGATAAAATAGTTTTTAATATACCAATCCTCAATTATAACTAGAAAATCAAACAATCCCAGGAGCGCTTTACCCATATAATTTTACATATAGAGTAGACCATAACTTTGCATTGGCCTATCACTGACTAAATCTTTGACTGCTTGTTTCTATTTTTTTTTCAAGTTTATCAGCTTTTCTCTAAGAAAAATACACTATCCAGAAATTGACTTCGTCTCTTTTGAGCCAATGTTAGTAGCATTTACAATACATCCACATCCAAGTGCTCAATTTTTGTGTTTGGCAATCCTTATAGATTCTGTGATATACTTTGGAATGCATAAATTAACCTTCCAATGCTTCTATTTTGGATTTTGCATGTACTAACTCACAATTCCTATAGCGTATGAATTATCTGGCATAATTGATTCAAATCAACCCTATAACTATCCTTCGATATCGAGATGGTTCATTGAAGGGTTCTTATTTGTTAGCGGTCTAAGTATATCCATATGAGTACCGACATGTTTTCAACATATAAGGCTAATACTCTTAAGTAGATGTCAAGAAATTAATTTGGCTGTTCTAGGTCTTTTGTGACAAACATACTCTTGCAAATAGTGCCAACATGTTTTCAACATATAAGGCTAATACTCTTAAGTAAATATCAAGAAATTAATTTGGCTGTTCAAGGTTTTTTGTGACAAACACACTCTTGCAAATAGTGCCAACATGTTTCCAACATATAAGGCTAATACTCTTAAGTAAATATCAAGAAATTAATTTGGCTGTTCAAGGTTTTTTGTGACAAACACACTCTTGCAAATAGTGTTTTAAATTAAAGATGCTTTTGTTATTACCCTTGGTGAGAATGATGTCTACATGATCAAGTCTAATGGAGTGTGTTTGAAGATATAATGATCTGTGATGCCATTGTGAAGACCTATATGGGAATGAACATCGCAAAAAATTTTGAACAATACTTTAGGCCTTATTAAACACATAGATTGACCATCCTTGATTGGTGGCCATTGATAAACATGGAGGACTAGTAGATGGGGAGAATATTTCAAAATAGCTTATCCCATAAGTATATGAGAATCCTTTGAGAAATTGTATGTTTCGTACATATCGATCGAACCATTAGAATGGATTTTGATAGAAAATAACCATTGATAAAAAATGGATTTAACCCTAAAAGATGGAGTAACTATTGTTTTTAATGGCAATTCGAAAACACTTTTCTCAAATCCATTGCCTATTTTCATGGAGGGTTTTGTAACAGTTCTCAATATGTTTTTTAAATATATATAGATAATAGGTATGAGGAAAATGTATGGAAGGAAGGAGATAAATGGTCAAACGATGTAAAAGAGTGTGTGAGATGAGTATTCCATTTCCTTTATCTTTTCACAAGGACATTGTTAAATGTGGATCATTAAACCCATCAACAAGAGAATGCTTAGTGAAATCTGATAATTTGGATGAGGCGTTTCTTTGTATGGTGGTTGAGGTCATTGTGAATATACCTTTACAATGGTAATGTAGACATAAGAGCTTTTGGAGGGAGTGGAATGTAGAGCTTTTGGAGGGAGTGGAACATTTTGGAAAGGTATGTAAGAGGAAGGAGAACAGAAATGTTCTGATTTAATAGTAATAATGAACAAATTTAATAAACATAGTGAGTAGATTATAACATTTATATTCTTTCCGTTGTGGAAATACTCGAAAAATACACATTGAATACATGAGGAGAGGGCTTGTCTTGCTGGTGGAAGTGTATAGACAAAGCAAATAATCAAACAATATTGCTGTAAGAGGAAATGCAGTCTGGCAAAGATAAATAGTTGAGATAGGGAAGTTTTCTTAATAGAGCAGGGAATGACAAATAATATTCATATTAAATATTAATATCCCGATAAGATCTGAAATTTTGCAATAAGGAATTGAGGTACTGTCTTTTCCTGAGATGAGGCATAAGGCTCAATGTATTTTAAGTAATAAATCTCAAATTAAACCGTTGAATTACTAAAAATATGAAATAACAAGTAACATGCAAAAATTAGGGTAAGATGTTAAAGTAAGATAATAAAGTGCCGAAATAAGATAATTGAAAGTGATGCAAGCCTACAAGCATCAAATAATAAGTCTCTCTCCCTTTCAATTCAATATTAATTAGTCTGTAGTTGTAATTTATGAATTGACAAGTCTCCCTATACTCACATCACTTAGGGTACTTTATGAGATGCATCATCATAGTTTATTACTTTCTCCTCTCACACATCTTTATCTGAATCAATATCTTCCCAATCTTCCACATCATCTATAATCTCAAATTATTTTATTTCTCCTAATCAATATAATCTAATAAATTATTAAATAAATTTAAAATAATGACTATATTGATGGTTTCAATTTTTATTATATAAATTTTATACTAGGATCTTTTTTCTTTTTCATTAACTTGTGCTAGTCATATTATACCATTGAAGATGGTTAAACTTCAATTTCGTACTTCACGACTTATCATATGATCTCACATCATTCTTGAGGGATTATTTTCCAAGTTTTCTTCTTAAAATG
Source organism: Phalaenopsis equestris (assembly GCF_001263595.1). NCBI lineage: Eukaryota > Viridiplantae > Streptophyta > Magnoliopsida > Asparagales > Orchidaceae > Phalaenopsis > Phalaenopsis equestris. Next base: position 241,733 of record NW_018165136.1, on the reverse strand, counting down.
TCTATCTTTTAATTTTTAAGTATACATAGTATAAACCAGTTGTTACAATCTTGCCACTATATCTACTACTACTAATATTACATTCCATGTATTTAGTTTTATATCTATTTAAACAATAACCTTTTGATACTAAAGTTGGCCTCCATAAATCAAGTTTAGATTGTAAATTAACAAAAATCATATGTAGATTCTAACTTACTCTCTCTCTGTATTTTTCCATCAAACATCTCAATAAATATATACCTTCCATTGTAGACTTGTCCGACATGAATCCAAATTGATTTTGAGAAATTTTTGTTACATTTAACTTAATTATTCTATAATTTACAGTCTTGTGCATTCCTTTTATTCTTAAAAATATGAATTAGTGTACTCTTTCTCCCCTCATCAAACATATTTTAAGTTTTTAAAACAATATTAACAAGTTAGTGAAATCATAAAATTTTCATTTCTTCTAAATTTTTTCACACCTATATCAAAATAATATGAGGTCCTAGTGCTTTTTCACATTCATTTTCTTTTTAGACTCCTCAACTTATGTTTTACTACAGCGGTGGTAAAAAAAAATACTATTATTTCAGATGTAAAGATCATTAAATTTATTTTGTATTTTCACAATCTTCATTAAAACTTTTATCAAAATATCTTCCCCCACAAATTATGAATAGTTTTATCTTAGAATAGTACTTTTTTTATTTTTATCCTTAATACCTTTATCCTAAACAAAATTTTTATTTTTCTTATTTTTATCTAGCGAGTTCATACATTTACCTTTCGTTCTCTTTAATATCTAATCTATTATAAAGATCGTTAAAAATAAAAGTCTTGGTATCACAAATTATTCAATTAGATGGAATTTTTTAGCTCAATGACACAAAGAACCCAGAAGAGATTGGTCAGTTTTTGGAACTGTGGACTTTGTTATGGAGATAGTCATGATATATTTTCCTCAATGTGTTATGTTATTACTAGATCCGTGTATTGTTTTGCTGAAGAGAGAAGTTCTTAGAATAAAATGTGTAGATAAGAGATATAATACTTTCCTGGAACTTCGTAAAATGAGGATAGTCTCATGTCTTCTTGGAAGGTCTTCAAACATAATAATGATGGGAATGGATGCTTCAAGAACAACATTATCAATTACTTACCTCTTAGAAAATTTTATTGTCATGACAATCTAGAGGAGAAGACTTCAAGTTGTTGGAACAAGTGAAACGAAGAAATTCTAACACCTGTTTTTGACTGTCTTGAATGTAATAGTTAGGCAGTATAGGATTCAAGATTGTTAAGGAGTCAAGCAAGAACACAATAATCGACACTTCCCACTTTGTAAACTTTATGTTTCCAGGTAATCAAGTGGATGAGTATTAATGTTATGAAGCTTGTCATGAGGACTGACAAAGAAGCCTAAAGCTGAGACCATATGAGATAGTTTGTAGCAATGAAGTTGATTATGATATGCATGGAGGAGAGTTTCAAGTCCTTAAGATGAGGTTGAAAAGCCATAAGGAGTTGACTCATATCATAGAGGACGAGAGATGTTAACAGCGGCTAATGCTGCCTCACATTCTGTTTTTTTTTTTTTTTTAATCTATGGCAATATTTTTCAAAATCTTGACAAAATATTTAAATGATTTGATAAGCTTGTTTCAGGTAAATAACTTGGTGATCCTAAGACATACTCTTTTATAACTAAACAATGTACTTCTTTTTATTAAATCTCTAGCATTAATCAAACGGAAAAGTAGCTTCATTTGTTTATGTTGTTTTCTATTTCTCCAGCCATTGTCTGTCTTAACCATTGCTTATTTATTTATTTATTATTTTCGAAATTATTTGAAGTCTTGGAGTAAATTTTTGTGATAAAGCTTATAAATTCATAAAACGGCAGGCATCATTCCTGAAAATTCCAGCGATGTCTTCGAGCAACTGCTCAGTTCGTTTCTTTAGTGTGGAGAATATTGGAGGCTTTTCAACGTGGTTTTATATCCTATATTTCTAAATAATCTGCCGCCGAAACATAATTTTTTCATATTGTATAGCTATTTACATGACCTTTTAGTTGTGACCGTCTTTATGCGTGTTGACATTTTCTGAATTGGGAAATTGCTGATTATGAATTGCGTGCCTTACTATTGGTTAGGGATTTTTGTTTAGCTTTGCAGGAAGATTGATGCGGCCGTTTCAGCATAGTGAAATTGGAGAAAAGATGGAACTCAAGGAAGAATGCCTTGGTGCGCTGAGTCCCATAATGTGGTTTCATTAAGTTGGCTTTTGACCCTATTAATAACATTTTAAAAATCAGATTTTGGACTTGTCAGTTCTATCTGTGAATCCAAATTTATCTCACATGCCCAATAATCAGAGTGATAGAAACCGAAGAGAAGAGAGAGAAAGTGATAGAAAGAGAGAAAATAACACACATACTTTCCCTATAAGGGCGAACTAGGGTATTCTAGGGTTATGTGACCTATTTTATACATGAAAAATAGATTTTTCAACATAAAAAGGGAGCGAGTCCGTTTCTATGTTTCTATCACTTTCTCAATAGAAATAAACTTGCCCAATAATACGAGTCCCCCACCGCCACACACCGCCCCCCCCCCCCCCCCCCCCCAAAGAAGCCTCCAATACATGCCATGGACCTTACATGTTTGCCCTTTAATATGGGCGTTACAGAGTATTATTGTCTTTTGGTGTGCCTTTTTGGTATTTGTAATTGATTCAACAACTTTTTATATGGCAGGACTCTGCTTAACAAGTCCTTAAGTCGGCCGTTTGGGCTGTTTCGATCATCCGAGTTTGGTTGGTCGTCCATTTAGCCTGTCGGTCAGTCATCCAGGTTTAGGTGGTCAACTGGCTAAGGTGGTCCCGCTAGCCCTCAATATTGTAGTATCTCATCAAGATCCACAAAGACATTTTTTGGACATACATAAAAGTTTCATAGTCTCTTACTTCTTGGAAGGAAAACAATAATAAAAATGAGGCTTTTTAAATATAAAAAAATGTGATTATATTATAGCACCCATTGTACTCTCTTGGTTCATCAAAGCTGCCGCTTGCTGGTTGGTAATCCAAAACTGGAGATATATTTGTTTGATCGTCTTGGAGGAGAGTTTTATTTGCTTGTACCTAAGGAGTGTTTTGTTTTCTCTTCTTGAAGGATAACCTTTTGTTTGCTCGTACTGAAGGAATTTTTTGTTTGCTCGTTTTGTAAGTCTTTTTTGTAGGTTCTGAAGAAGGGTTTTTTGTTCACTCGTTCCGAAGGAAAGTCTTTCGTGTGCTTGTGTCAAGGGAGTCTTTCGTGTGCTTGTGTTGGAAGAGTCTTTCGTGTGCTCTTCCCGTAGGAGAGTCTCGTTTGCTCATCTTAGAAGAGAGTCTTTCATTTTCTCGTCCCGGAAGAATCTTTTTTGCTCGTTATGGAGTTGTTTGCTCTTCACGAAGGAGTCTTTCGTGCGCACATCTCGGTGAAGAGTCTTTCGTGTGCTTATCCCAGAGGAGAGTTTTTGAGGTGTATTTCTCTTTGTTGGTGTTGCTTCCTTTCTTATTCGCATCATGCTCCACGACCCCACACCTTTCGGGATTTATAATTTAGATTTGTCCCGTGAGGCATGCCCAAGGATCAGAGCGGTAGTTAGTAGAGAGGAGAGAATGGAGAAAGAGAGAGAAAAAACACACATAGACTTGCCCTGTAGGGGTGAGAATTGAGGTACTCAGATTACAAGAGAGGAGGAAAGAGAGTCCCCCACCCCACCCTGCAAGCCCAAAAGAAGACCCTGTTACATGTCGACCTCATTAATAGGAGATAGGGGGTCAAAGGTGTAAAATTACTTGTTTTCCTTTACTTCAGCATGAGCGTTATAGGATATTATTGTCTCTTGGCGTGCTTTTTTCGTATTTGTAACTTATTCTGGCATATTTTCATATGGATGAACCTTCGGATTGGCAGGTCATTGTGTTATTTCGGTCGTTCAGGCTATCGGTCGGTCGCTCAGGTTATCAGTCAGTCGTCCAAGCTGCGGTGGTCGGTCAGCTGAGTTGGCTGAGAGTGGTTGGTCGGCTGAGGTGGCTTTACTGGCCTTCACTACCACATTATCTCATAAAGATCTTTGCAGTCATTTTTTTAGATAAAATATCTTTGAAATCATTACAATACTTCCAAAGAAGCAAATGAGACATATCGAATCTCTACCACATATTAAATCTCGTAAAAAAGTTTTATTATGCACAAAAAGGTTATTTCAAAAGTGGTAATAAATTTACTAAAAACAACCAATCAAAAAAGAAATACAACTCACTCAAGGAATGACAAATCTAAGAATCGCTAGCCATATATAACTCGTGCAAAAAAAAAAAAAAAAAAAAAAAAAAAAAAGACAATGATTAAACCAAAGAAAGAGTTTATCGAAACAGTCTCCGATAAGCAAATAAGACAGCTCCACAAAAACTATATTAGAAACCGTAATCCTCTATGAAGTCAAACCCCATCTAGCAACCCAGTTAGCAGCCTTATCTCCTTCACGATGAGTATAAGACCAATGAACCTACACAAAAATTTGATGAGCAAAAATCTTCTTCATTTGAATGATCAAATCCCAACCATACTTTATCTGCTGAGTGCAATACTTCCAACGAAGCAAAGAATCCATTTCAACAATAATACTACTCCAACCACATTTAATAGCAAAAACCAAAGCATTAACCACTGCATCAGCTTCAGCAACAATCAGAGAAGACGATAGAATAGGTACAGAAAAACATAGAACAAGATTAGCTAACCAGTTTATACAAACTCCATCTGTGTCAGCCAAGCTACAATTCCAGTTCCCGTCCACACTGAATTTCAACAAACCATATTTGGGTTTTTTCCAAAACACAAGTTTATAACTCCATTTAAGCTTCTTAAGAACTAAAATCATAAATTTGTTAAACATCCTAAAATTATGCATATTCACAAGTTTTTTAAAACTATCAAATAAAAACATTTTAAACACAAAGTTTTGAATGTAATTGAAACTGCCAGAAACAGTAGCCAACTTGTCATTATGTTTACTCAATTCCTCATAAAACATAGATACCAGAAAATCACAATAGGAATGGAAGCATGGAATTGACCTCCATAACTCTTCCAACAATCAATACAACCAGCAATGTACTTCATATGGTCAACATTCATCACTTTATCAAAAAGAATGAACATCTTAACCCAAACCTCCTTAGTAAAATGACAATTGATAAAAGTATGTTCCACATCTTCATCATGTTGTTTACACAGAAAACTCCTCATAAATAATCTCGCACCTTTCATTTTCAAAATGTCATGAGTAGGAATCATGTGATGAAGTAACCTCCAAATGAAAAAATTGAGAAGGTTTAATTATAGAATTTCAAGCCCATTTTAAATCAATCCCTTTAGTATGGGGCCAAGATATAAAAAATATCCTAGAAATAGAATTGCCACTTTCACTTTTAATCTTTATTATATCCATTCTAGTAGTAATAGGAATCTTAGAAATCAAATAAGCATCCTCCTTATTAACCAAATCCCCAAGCTTATTGAAATCCCAACTATGATTACTCCAAAAACCCTTAATAACCACCATCACATTAAAAGGACCCCCATAAGAGTCAGCTAAAGGATCATCCCCCAACCAATTATTATACTAGAAACTACAAAAACCGTTACCAATATCCCAACAAATAAATTCCTCTATGAATTTACCAATCTTAAGCATTTCTTTCCAGAAAAAAAGTGTCAGAATAATTTCTAATAATAGAAAGAGGATGGGAACTTCCACAATTTTTATCTCTCATCAAAAGAGACTAGAGGAAATTAGCACTCTTGAATTGCACTCATAAGTTCATGAAACTGATTTTCATAGAATCATTAATACTTCTAAAACCCGAACCTCTAGAATGAGTTGGTTTGCACATTTTTAGCCAAGTTAACCAGTGAATTCCTTGCTCTTTACCAACCCAAAGAAATTTATTCAAATTGTTCTCCAATCTTTTGACTTGAATAGTAGAAATTTTCATGAAACGTAGAGTGTAGAGAGGTATAGAGTAAGAAAACTTTTCAGTAAAGTAACTTTGTCACCAAAAAATAATAGAAATTTATCCAAAGTTGTAATTCTCTTATTGATCTTATCAATAAGACTATCAAAAAGATAAGCTCTTCTTTTACCTTTATCCAAATTAAAACCCAGTTAATTGACGTGCAGATCACCTTTGAAACAACTAGTTTAATCTTGAATCTAATTTTTCTTCTTAATAAAAATCCATCATGAGCAATAAAAACTGCATTTGCTGGAATTGAAACTCAAGCCAGAAACCTCTTGAAAATGATTAAGACCTTTCCATAATTTTTTGATAGAGCCTTTATTGGTGTTAGAGAAAATAACTAAATCATCAGCATACGCAAGATGAGAACTTCCAAAAATACTTTTGACGGCATAATACATGCTAGGATAAGCACTGAATAGCCTCTTAAGATATATAGAAAGATAATCAAAAGCCATATTAAATATAATAGGAGAGAGTGAATCTCCTTGCTTAATCCGTCTAAAAGATTTGAAGAAACCACATTTATTATCATTTATCAAGATAGAGTAATAATTATACTCCAAGATTCTTGTAATAAGAAGACCAGAAGCTTGATTAAAACCTCTAGCCTTGAAGACATCCAAAATGAATTTACACCTTACAGTATCATAAGCCTTTTTTTATATCCATCTTGAAAATAATGTTGCCATTTCTACCTTTTTATCAAGGTCCAAAAACATCTCCTGAGCAATAAGTGCATTCTCATCTATATAGTTGCCTTTAATAAAAGTAGATTGTTTTTTAGCAACAATAATATTGAAATAAGACTGAAATCTGACAACCACAATTTTAGAAAAAATCTTAGAAACCACAGTATTAAGACTTATTGGCTTGAAAGCATCCAATGTAAACAATCGTTATTTTTAGGTATAAGTACCAAATTGGAAGCTTTAAAAAATATTGGAAGATCTGCTCCCTTGAAAACATCTTGCACAACTAAGTTAACATGTTTACTCACCACATCCCAACAAGTTTTGTAAAAAGCAGACAGGTCCAGTAATTTTATACTGTCAATAGAATTAAGAGCATTCTTGATCCCAACAATATCAGGAATGATTTTAAGATTAATATTACCAGCAACATTAACATCATTAGCAAACAGGTCCATACTTATATTAGCCAGAACCTTACAATCAATGTTAATTAGCTTTGTATAATACTGAATACCCTCAGCCTCAATGAGATCAGGAGAGTAAAATATTGCCATTATTTTGCTTAATCCAACTAACAGTATTACAAATTCTTCTTTTTTTAAAGAAAGCACGATAATAAGAAGTATTTCTATCACCATTAACAATTTGATGACCTACAACATTTTGTTTATAAAAGTCCTCCATAGCAATAGCATTAGTCAACCTGTCCTGTCCTGCTAACAAGCTAAGATAATCAGTCGAATCATTATTATACTCCTCATCAAGCCTCTTCATATTATTCTCAGCCAACTGAACTAAAGAATGCAAATTTTCAACTGCGTACCAATTCCACTTTTTAAGTTTAAAAGTCATAGATTTATGCAAGCCCAAGGAATTCTATGAGTATGATTCTAATAGATTGAAGGAAATGGTGTTCAAGAGAATAAGATTCTTTTGACTCGATAGGTGGAGGAGGATGAGCCCTTAAAAAGAGACGTTCAAGAGTTCTATAAGCTACTAAATGCCATACAATAAACACTATGAAATTATTGCATAACCCATTCTGGGTAATCCATGACTCTTATAATATTGAGAATCAAAACTGAATATGACATGCTTTGAGAATGATTTAATCAGATTGTCTGATTACTTTAATGGACAAGTATAAAATAAAATTTAGTGCTAAGGAAAAATTATGTCCAAGTTAGTATTGATATAAAAAAAGATAAATTGTTATGTAAATAATTGCATTTTATATTACAAGACTAATACAAATGAGACTCAATGCAAGTTTTATGATCCTCCAAGGTTTAGTTCACAAATATAATATACAGGCATCACTTCAACCTGTCACTTTTTTCACGTATAAAAGACTATTCATAATTATCAATGTTGCTCAACATCTATATGATGACACAAAAAAGGATCAGAAAATTTAAGTTTTTTCAGTCTTCCAAAATATGGAGAAGTTTTGAAGTTTGATCATACTTATCTTGATTTTTAAATTGAGTTGCGTAATGTTCGGTTTGGTTTGTGTGCTGATGATGTCACGCCATATAGTCAGTCTACCTTGTTTTGTTCATGCAAATTTATGATGGCCACTCAATACAACTTATGACAAGCTATGCATAACTACTTTTATATTTCACACATTGATTATATTTATATCTTTAGATAGAAGAGTTATTTATCTTATTGAAAACGGGTTTGATCATTTATGATATTATTACAAATGAAATTTTCGAATCAAAATAGCACTGATGTGGATAATAAATAATTTTTTTGCATATAAAATTTTGGGGTGGAGCATTGTGAGAAAATTAGCTTACTCACACTACACTAGTCGATTAACATCACAGAAAAAGTTTATGGTTTGAATTGAATCAACATTTTCTACATGTTAGTCATACATCTAGAAAATAAAAAGATGATTTCATAACAAGTAGAGTTGAGGCAACAAGGTGTACATCAAAGTTAATTTGAGATAAGTTATGACAAATTAGTTGTGTAATTATGAATAGTACTGATTCTCAAGGTTGTCTTCATATCATCACCTTAAATTTGATTTTTAACATAAGTCAACAAAATGAAGTATTTTTAAGGATATGCCCTATTGTTAAACTAATTTAATTGACTCAAGCTCCTAATCTAAAGAAGAAAAGATAAATAACTCTTGTGATTTTGTTTAAAAGAAACATCAATTTAATTGATGAGATAGACTACCATGAGATTCTCCTAAAAATAGAGCAATCACAATATCATAACTCTATTTATTGAAGATGCCCATTGCATCACCCTTTGAATCACCTGCTTCATCCATCCAGACAGGCTATTCTATAAGATCATAGACATCATTATGAATAAGTATCATACTCCTTACTTATCTCAATAGAAGATACTAATAAGAGTCCATGATATGTAGTTCAAAATGTTTTAGGTAAAACCTAAATAATATTAAATTATATTACAATATTATTTATGTTTTATAATTATATTTACTTGATTTATTGATATTTTTTTGTGTTGAAGGAGTTTTGGTGGCTGCTTGAGCAATATCAACAAATTAGAAGTTACTTCAATATTAGAGGGGTCATCCTCTTACAAGTTATCTTCACTGACATACGCAAAATGGGAAAAAGACCCCTCCAGATTGGAAAGGATGTTTGTGGCTAGTTGTGTAATGCATGGGCCTCTTATGCTATATCTAAAATAGGCTGTAACCAAAACAAAATTGAGTTTTGAGAGCATATATACATCCGCACACATTAGAAACATTGTCCCACATAACAAACACATCTGGAGAAAGCTTATAACTTTTACAATAAATTAAATAATTCATGATTATTTAACATTTTTTTAATATGTCAACAAGAGCATGTGCTTAAGCAAGAGCCTACCACTGCTGAACTACAGTTTTAAACACCATTCTCAACCGAATTAACTATGGGTCAACTCCAGATTATAAAGTATTCATGTAAATGGAATAATACCTTTTATATTTTGTAATTATTTTTCAAAATTATTTTCCCCTTATCTACTATTTACATTTTTTTTTTTTGTAAAAAGAGTAAATACAGCTGAGAGTAAGCGCTTAGGAAAAGTTGCAAGCTCTAGTGGCTAGTCTGTGTTTTTGGACTATGAACCCCTAGAGAGAAACCGCTGGGTGGAAAGAAAAAGGAAGGATGTAAGGCTTGGGTGAGGATAGAGCAGTTAGTGGAGGACGAGGAGCAGGACAAAGGAGGAGGGAGACCGTATTGACAAGGCGTACATCTTTTTTTTATTGATTATTATTGTTTCTGTTGGGCGTTATTTACATTTTTTAGAGCGATACTTGTGTACTTGTTATCTGTTTAACTTTGTTATTATATTTATTATGATTTAGTCATTATAGTTTTCTTTATGAGATATTATATGATTCTAAGGTCATATTAATATAATGTTGTGCTTTGTGTTGCGAGTGTATGTGTTCAATTCTGTTGGGCTGGGATCTTTATTATTTTTTTTTTCTTATGCTATAGATTTTCGGCGGAGTTCCGGATGCTATTTCGCTAGTAATGACATCGGTATAACGAATAAAATTATTAGTCGGTTCCTTGATACGAGTTAAACTGGTTAATATTACAATTGAAAATTTAAGTCGGTGAAGGAGCGAAATGCCAAAAAAAATAATAGGTCAGGTGCAATGAAGAAAGGTGAAGGCGTCCAGTCTCAAAAAGAGGAAAAATTATCTGATTGTGTGCGGTGTCCGATTCTGATCGTAAATCAGGTGATATTTACGGTCATGATGTATTTCGGTTGCCCACCTAAATTTTTTTTTTTTAAAAAAACTGAAATAATCATAACCGTAGATCACCATGATCTACGGTGAGGATCGGACACCACATGTAGAGATGTATTCGGTGTCCGTATGGAATAATTTCTCAAAAAAGAGAGTATCAGAATGTTTTAAGACATTCTAGTTATTATAAGTAATATATAATTTATGTTAATATAAATTTTAATGATTTCCTAAAATAGCTTAAGTTGAATTTACTATTCTGTGTTTGAAATAATCAACATAACTTAAATATTTATTGTAAATTTAAATAGGATAATTAGATTAAAACATATATATTTGATAAATACTTTTAAAAGACAATTAAATTTACATTATAATTATACTTAAAGGTTCACGGGAATGACCGGAGAAAAAATATTACATCAGTAATACACACGCAAAATTAAAGTGCATAGCCAATGAAATCACGTCACGACATCCCACACGATAGGAAAAAAAAAACGGTGTAGTAACACGGGGAATATTTCTCCTTGTGTTATTCATGTGTTATTGCGTTTTATTCATGTGTTATTGCATGTTATTCATGTGTTATTGCGTGTTATTCAATAACACGTGAATAACACCCAATAACACCTGAATAACATGAGGAATATTCCCGACAGAGAAAAAAACGGAGCAGTAAGATGGGGGAATATTCTCCTCCTTGTTATTCATGTGTTATTGTGCGTTATTCATGTGTTAAGGATTTGTTATTGTGTTATTATAACACCAAGAATATTCACAGGACACAATAACACATGAATAACACACAATAACACATGAATAACACGAGGGGGAATATTCTCCGTGTTACTGCGCCGTTTTTATTTTCCTGTCGCGCTGGGTGTCGTGGCGTGATTTCATTGGTCACACATGTTACTTTATGTGCGTAGCACTGATGTAATATTTTTACATGAATGAAAGACTCTTAATTTAAATTTCTTACCATTGACATGACATTAGCTATTTAAAGGACAAATTGGATCCAACCCCAAATGCTGGATATGCCATCGGTTGTACGATACATAATATATATTGCCCAGTATATTAAGCTCTTATTTCCTTAATCGTAAATGACAGAAAAAAATGATGCTCCTTTTTTTAAAAAATGGAAGGGAGTGTTCCTTATATTTTTCATCTCTTAAAATTTTTATTGTATGGGACTAATTTTTGAAAAAGAAAGGATTTTTTTCCCAAGTAAATTTTTTTAATTTATTATAATGAAAATCATTTATTTTCTCTTAACATTATTAAAAATTTTGGCATGTATGATTTAAATTGTTTTTAGGAAAATGCTATCATCAATTAATTGCTTCAAATGAATCTCAAATAATTTTGAGCATGAAACGTTTTAAATTCATATTCAAGAATTTGCAGTCTTTGATTTTAGTAAATTTATAGACAAACTCTGTGTCCTAGCAAGATTAACATAATGTCACTAAGAACAATCTAACTTGAGTCCAAATGAGCCAATGCCATATAATTGAAGTATAACAAAATGCTTTGGTGCATAAATTAGTCTAACGTTCTCAAAATTCGTCATTTTTATATTCAAATCAAGCATTTCGATGAGAAGAATTCAATAAGTCTAAAATAATTCAATTCTCATATTTTTAAAACAATTAAATATTGAAGATAAATTTTTATAATCATTGGAACTATTGTCATCGCCTAAACTGTGTGTTCAAAAATTGGTCGAATTTATCAAAATACTCATCTCAAAAACAACATAAACAAGCTCTCAATTTTCATTCAAAAGGGATGGGAAGTGAGAAGAAATTGAGCAGACTACTAAAGCTTAACTCTTGATGTCTAGAAAGTTTTCGTCGGTCACCAAAATTTTTCACTGATCACCAAAGTTCGTCGCCAGCCACCAAAGATGATTGTCGACCGCCACCACAAATAATTTTTATGGCTAACGATGAATATTATTGCAACCAATTGCAGTTTTGTAGCCAAATATTGATATTTTACGCACCAATATCATCTTCTAATCCAATCTTCCATAATATACGGGAATAATGAACCCTTAAAATATAAAATTTCTAGTTGAATACTTTGATTCAGTGTGACCTCGTGATTTTTTTTCTTTTCATGGATTGTTCACGTAATAAAATCTTATTCTCTTAGCGTCTTTTCTGTATGGGTAGACAATTATACAAACATAAGACAAATGATTTCTCTGTCATTGAGAATATTCAAGCACCCAGAGTAACTATTTTGTATCGGAAGAACTTGTCACTTAGGGAATTTTAATTTCTGATCAAATTTCACATGATGCGAGCAGAAAAATTTAAAGAACACTTAATTGGGGTCCATGAGAGACTAGTTTTCTACTATTTTCGTGTTTACAACGATGCAATAGATTCACATTTTTTTCTGGCTATTACTTTATTGTTATTTTTCTTAAAACACAAAAATTAAATTCTTACAATTGTATCCACTAGAATTTGATAGTTATATGAAATCTGTTATTTGACATCTTAAAAGTAAATCTATAATGACCTCAAAAAAAATTATTTGACAACCATTCAATAATTACTTCTGCCAATATCCACTACAAACGAATCTTATTATAAAAGGGAAAATGTTCATCCATACAAAAACTTTAAGTTGAATCCCAACTTGTCCTTTGAAGCATACCCCGACGGTCGGAATTGTAGGAAGCGCGAGAAAGACAGAGAGAAGAGCGCATGGAAATTTCCTCTGGAAGCAGATCGCCTATTTAAGTGGGCATGATCAACACAATTAAGAAAAGTGAGAACCGTTATGGTAACCGCCTTCAATAGAATTAATACATATAATTTGAAGTAATGACAAAAGATAAGGTTTTACAATGACTGTTGAGCTTAAGTAAAGGTTGTCAATCGATGGCCACTGATAATATCGGTCGGTCAGTTGACTAATGAGTCGGTTTGTTTCGCCAGGTGAGTTGTGGCTCACTTGCTACATAGCTCAAGTCTTACAGGACCCGTTTCACGTCTGTATGGTAAGTTCTTCGCCTCGGCATGATCTCACTTCTCATAAGGTCTTGGACGGATATTGTCGCTGCATATGCGGGGTATTTGACGAGACTCGCTGTTAGGATGATTTGCATCTCACCCTTGACAAATCTTTATGCTACTGAGTGGGGAAAGATCTCCAAAGATTTTACCTACCCCATATTAGAGACGTGACTTCTCATGCTTGGCAATGCATTGTTGATCGATCTGTTACCTCGGAGCGAAGCTTTCTTTTCTCAGTTTTTTGTTCTCTTTCAGATTCGTAGTGACAGTTATGGTATACACATATTAGTTAGTTGAGTTTTCTTGCCCCTTGGAGGCAACAAAAGCGATAAGGATAAGGAAGTTATTAATTAATCGTCTCACTGAAAAAAAAATTAAATAATTAGTTGTACCTTCACTTTTGTGCCTTGCGTGTCTCAAAAATAAGGCCAAGAATTGTATCGATTATTTGTTGCTGATGCTTTCTAAACTGCTGAATAAGCATCATGTCTGGTGGTATGAGCAAAAAGACAGCTGAATTGAGTCTACATACATTGGCAGGATTTACACCTCTGATTTTGACATCTGTTCTTAAAAGTAAAAAAGGTGATTAGAAGAGAAAAGACGTGGGAGATAGCTAGTTCTGAGGTGGCTAGTCGGTTTGTTTCTCTTGAAGGCCTTGAAGAGTGGCAGTTGAAGAGGTTTCTCTTGTAACCCATGAATCCTGGCCAAAGCAAGGATAGAGATGCAGTGGACCTGTTGACCCTTCCCAGGGAGGGGGCTACTGTTGATTGCAACAACATAAGAGTGGAGGTGGCAGCTGATCCTTCATTGTTACCTCCATAGAGAAGGATGGGAGGTGTGCTAGCGACAGAGAAAGGGCTTTCTATGTTTGTGTCAGAGATCGAGAGGCACAATAGCTGTATAAGAAATTTATTTGAATTTTTATCAGTGTAATAACTTGACCTTCTTCTTAAATGAGGATATGTCAATTGCAATGAAGCATGTAGATGGTGATGAGCATCGAGGGATGCGGTTGACTCTATTCTTGTCATTGCCACTGGACCCCTTGAAGTGATCATCCTTCCTTTTTTGTCGATCGACAAAGGTAGAAGCCCAATAGGAACAACCCAAGCATTGGAGACTTGTACCTAGGTTGGTGTCATGCCGGGTGTAGGAGATTGTAGAGGTTTTGCATCAGACAACTATAAACCCTACTGACTCATCCGTACTGGGGTGTCTGGCTTGCTACAAGCGCCTGGAGGCTGCTTTTCAACATAAGTTGATTCTCGTCGCCCGAATAGAGGGGGAGGTTGCATCTCTCTGAGGTTCCCTGAACGACGTCCTTGTCGAAAAGGTATCCATCTGTGACTCAGAAGTTCTAAGTTGATTCCATGATGAGGCCAGCCGGATAAAGTAAATTAGGTTTGGTGGAGAGATGATCCTCCTGAGGTTGCTTGAGAAAGGGTATGCTTCTTCTGAAACCATGGAGGATGACCAAAGAAAAATATATTAAGATTTTCATACCTATTTTATATTATTTTTGATGATATTGCACTTTAAAGAAAAGTATTTTTTATCTTTTATTGCAGGAATGATGAATTAGGGTCATTGGAGCAAAAAGATGTAAAAAAAAGCGAATTTGGAGCAAAAATGACCAAAATGTGCAGAATTGAACTAGGAGGCCGACGACGCCATCGACCCCGCCAACGATGAGATTTTCCCGAGACTCCAGAATTAATAAGGGTCCGCCGACGGCGCCCTCGAGGCCGCCGACGGCGAGCTCGACGGTTATGCCTAATCAGGCTTTGGATAAGGCCAAATTTTGAAGGGATGCTTAGGCAACTCTTGGAAAAGCTCATCCACAATTTTAAAAGACTATTTTTGACCGAAAATTGAAAAAAGAGAAGGAAGCGAAAGGGAGCCTAGAAGTGTGAAACAAGTGTATAAAGTCTAAATTGTGAAGAATTCTTCGAGAGATTGTAAGAGTAGAGGGAAAGTGAGAGATTTCTTCCTCCTTGCTACTTCGAAGAAGAATTCTTTGTTCTGTAAAGAAAGGAAGAGATTCAGAGGAACATCGAGGAGTGTTCTTGGGGAGAAATTAGAGATAAGTTATTTACTTGTTGTAGTTTTTATGACTTTGATTTTATATATGAATTCCGAGTTTTGTTGTGTTTTCCCCATGAGATCTGAGTACTTTTTTCTGTCTTTCTCCTTGTCTCAAGATTTGTCAAATAGTGATTTGAATTGGTGAAGCAATGAAAATGTTTAAGAAATTGTGATGATTTTTTCACTTTGATCTTTTTTCACTTTGATCTTTTTCACTTTGATCTTAATTTATTTTCAATCTGACCAATTGATTTATTAAAATATGTTGAGTTCTACAACTAAAGTGAAGATTACATCTAAGATTCAAGAAGGTCAAAGCCCTTGGAAGTTGGGTGCATATAAATAGGTAAATAATATTATCGGGCGTAGAATTTAGATTTTAGAGTAACATACTAAAATCCCCAATTCTATCCTACCGTTTGGGTGCTGAAGTGTAGATGTTAACCCTCAGGCGAGGGGAACATGGGAGCTCTGAAGTGAGAGCCGATATCCTCCCAGCC